>NC_134485.1:385709050-386009050 GCF_040206685.1 Ascaphus truei
ATAAAATGAACACATTTCTATATGTACTGTACTGTATTATTTTGTAATCAGTACTTTTAATTCTTTTCATACTGTTTTTATATTATGCGTGTACTGTACAGTACTGTACAGTATGTCTCATTGGAACATTGTTGAAATGCATAGGCGTGTTACAGTATCACATATTAGCGCATACAGTACAGCGCTCTCCCTCCCTCTCACCCCCGCACACACACAAGGCTACAGTAAAGTACTATTTCAACTTCTTATCTACAGTACACCTCTCCCAGCCAGATGGCTTTCTGAAAGCCAGATGGCTTTCTGGCTTCAATCATCCCGAACCTGTCATCACATTCCTGCGTGTATAACGTACAGAGCCTGGTGTCACATTTCAGCGCATGTGTGTATAACTTCACATTCATTTGGAAGTTCAAGTCTGACATTTCTTTTTGTTTGATTCGTTTCCAGACATGTACCTGCATAAAAATTCTTTGTATTCTGATATTTGGAGGTGTGGGGATCAAAACATTATGTTGACCTGTTGAAAATATTTCTTTGAACTACAGTACAGCTACTCCTTCATTCAGCTTTATCCCCCTCTCCCCCGGACACACACAAGGCTCAAGGATTTCAACTTCTTATCGATACCTCTCACAAACCATTAATTTTCAAAAGGTTGGCTTTGTGCTTTTAATCGTCCCGAGCCGAGCCTGGTGTCACATCTCTGCGCCTGCGTGTCATCCTCTTTTGGAAGGGACCTAGTTGATTATTAATGCGCATGCGTGTATAACTTCACATTCATTTGGAAGGTCAAGTCTGAATATTTTTTTTGTTGTTGTTTTTTTGTTTTGTTTCCAGACATGTGCCTGCATAAAAATTCTTGGTATTCTGATATTCAATCAGTACTATAGCTTTTTAATATTTCTTTGAAAATATTTCTTTGAACTACTGTACAGCTAATCCATTATGATGACTCATCATCCAACCCCCCATCCCCCAACCCTTTGAGACTTTGTTTACGGTAACGCATGTGCACTTGTGATAAGCCCTTCTCGAATTGAATGTTAATCTAATTAGCCAATGAATAGAAATGTGTATCCACACCTTCCCGAATTTTATATGTTAATCTGACAAGCCCTTCTTGGCAACTACAGGAAGTAGTGTAGCCCACCCCCACACACACATTTAAAGTTCAAAGGAAAAAAAGAGATTTAAAAAATATTCTTAGGGGGGCGGGGGTGGCTGTTTCAATTATTATGATTCTTGTGAATGTAATGAAATATTTATTTTATTTTATCAGGAATAAAAAATACAAATAATCATGAATAATACAAAATTCAGTGTTCATCTTCTTTGTTTTGTACACTTACAGTTGTGTACTGTAGTTCTTCTGTCAGTTGAAAATTGAGGGCCGGTGCATAATCATGGAAGAATGAAAAATACAAATAATCATGAATAATGCACATTCAAAATAACAAAAACAGCAATACAAATTTTTAGTCTTTCTCTTCTTCGTCATGGCCACATTTCATTCTGTAGTTCATTGAGAGAGGGGGGGGGGGAGTTGTGTAAATGTGTGTACTGTAGATACACTATACACACAGTTCACACAATTTACACATTATACCTCCCTCCCCCCGCCAATCCTTTTTTAGTGCAGCTCTCTGTGAAAAGGAAAGAAACAATTAGTGCAGTTACAGTAATTGTATATAATGGCATTGCTACTCCATATTGGACTATGCAGTTACTACTGCCAAACTACTGTATACTGGAACTACTGTATGACTACTGTAAAATACTTTGTAACAAGATTGGGAGTGTAGCTCTCTCTGAAAAGAAAAAAATAGTGCAGTTATGTGCATATAATGGCATTGTGTACAGTTTTGCTACTCCATATTGGACTAAATGAAAAAATTAGTGCAGTAAAGTACATGCTGTATACTGTAAAACAATCTGTGCCATACTTACCTGTATCATACTGTACTTGGTGTGCCTGTACTTACCATACTACAGTACAGTGCTGTACCATACTACCTTCCTGATGCATGCCCATTACATTCTATGACAATGGGCAACACAGTCGCAATATGGTCGTTATATTTATTACATCGTTCCACGGTGAGTACATCATTCCAAAAACTCAGTATGCCATTCGCCAACTCATCCTTTTTTGAGGGTTTCACCACTTTTCGGATATGATCCTTCAGCTGATGCCAGACCATTTCGATAGGATTGAAGTCTGGCGATCTCTCATTGGAGGGGGAAAAAAAGGAGAATTAGTTAAAGCGATACACAGTAAACAGTGGGAAAAACTGAGATACCTTTACCGTACTTACTCCGCTGGCGTCTTCACCCAGTTGATACCGCAGGCAAGAATATGCACAGTTGACGCGGTGTGCTTCAGATCGTTGTCCTGGTAGAAATGGTGACCATCTGGGAATTCACGTGTGATGTATTTCACAATCTCAGGCACTATTTGCTCTTGGAAAAAAGCTTTATTCATGATTTCTGTAACAAGAAAAGAGAAGTGCTCAAAATAATGAACACTACAGTAGTACAGTACAGTGCATAAGGCTACAGCATGTGACTTTGTGCATTATTATACTGTACCATCAAAGATGACGATGCATCCTGGTCCACGCCTAGAGACGGCACCCCACACATGCATCTTCACTGGGTGTTCTGGACGTGGTTTCATAGATATGCGTCCTTTTTTGTGGAATGCAAAGGTTGCAAATCTCTCCAGCGATACAGTAGACTCGTCAGTAAAGATGCAATCCTGAAAAGTTTCACCACTGTCAATCCATGCCTGTGCCTGGACCACTCTCTTGATCTTGTTGACGTCCCTTATCATAGGGTACACTCTGTAATGACAAGGAATAATTTTATAGGCACAGTACAGTTTATTAAACCACACTTTTACCTCCTGTACTGTCCAGTACTAACTTCACACGTCCATATTTCCATCCAATTCTGTGTCTCATCTTCTTGATGCTGGTCTCTGATACGGTTAAATTGTGATTTTTATGCAGGGTGTCTTTGACCCTTAAGGCACTCTTCTCATCATTCTCTTCACATATTTGGTCAACCAGAAGAGTTGTCTCCCTACAGGAAACCACAATACGTTACAGTAGCCCACAAGTACAGTACATAATTTATGCTCAGGCCTACAGTATAGCTATATATATATATAATACTGTAATATAATAGTTATATAAATAGACAGCGATAACAATAATAATAGATAGATATAGAATAGAGTTATATAAATATACAGCGATAACAATATATTATACAGTATAACAGATATATATATAACAGATATATATATAACAGATATAATATTAACGGTACTTAATGTGTGTGTGTGTGTGAGTCAGAATGTGAGTAAACTGTGTACTGTAATGAGGGGGTTGTGAGTGCGTGAGTCATAATGAGTTATAATGAAGTGAGTGATAATTAAGGAAAGAGGTGCAACTCACTTTAAACTAGAATTGATTATAAGAATGTAGGAATGCAATTATGATAATAGAGGAAGGAGGTGTAACACACAAAAAAATTGTACAGTACAGTTTATCTAATAATTGCTAGGAAAATGGTTCTGTTAAAAACAATAAGCCATCTAACCAATAAAAGTGCTATTGCAGAACTGCACGGTACAGAAAACATACAGTACAGTATTCAAAATACTTTACAGTATAGTACAGTACTTACGCGGTAGTTACCGTTGGTGTCCTCTTGACTTTTTTGGTCTTACCGTGGGCATGATAGCTCATGGTGGCTGCTGGTACAACGAGGCCTGAAGTACTTAACCAGCATTGAATATCTGCAATTCGTTGTCCTCTCGTGTACATCTCCTTTATTCTCATGCTGAGATACTTAGAAATCTTTTTAACAGGCATCACTGCGTGTAGAAAGAAATACAAGCACAAGAATGTATATTCAATGTTTACTCGATGTGTATTCAATGTGCAGTGAATCCACAAAATGGATGGTGTATTTATACTTTAATGACTCACATTAGAGTACGCCCACTTTTAACACCTGCACCTCGTCGCCATGCATAAAAGTTGACACACATTGCATAGCCTCCCACTCGATAATCTGTATCTGAACTTGCCCTTGTCCAGATACTGCATTGTGCCATCTGCTTCCATGGACCAAGCCCGATTCTACGGACGCAAGAGCCAACTCTCTTCTGCTGTGCTTGTCGTGCAGAAAAAGCGAAAGGCACAGCCGTTTCCAAGCCAAGGCCAAAGCGACAGGCTAAGGCTAATAAAGAAAACCTTCTGACGACTCCAAAGGCTAAAGCTTTCAAGAAGAAATTCGGTGATGTAATGTACACTCAAAGCAAAACAAATGGTCACCTTCTCCATCAGCCCTCGCCGCCGCTGCCGCTTCTCTCCCGGAAACCCAGAGGACACCTTCTCCATCACTCCTCGCCGCCGCTGCCGCTTCTCTCCCAGAAAGCCAGAGGATACCTACTCCATCACTCCTCGATGACGCTGCCACTTCTCTCCCAGAAAGCCACAGGCCACCTTCTCCATCACTCCTCGACGACTCTGTTGTTTCTCTCCCGGAAATCCACAGGGCACCTTCTCATTCACTCATCGACGACTCTGTCGCTTCTCTCTCGGAAATATACAGTACACCTCCTCCATCACTTCTCGACGACGCTGCCGCTTCTCTCCAGGGAACCCCCATCTCATCCTCTCAGCACCCATCCACCCAGATGTCCACATCACCCCATGCACAAGATCCAGCTCGTTAGTCCGCATGCTGAATGGGTTAAGTGTCGCTATCCCTAGGAACTCTATGATGGTAAGATAGATCTTCTTTTAGAGATCATGCTAAATATGGATCAACGGATGGAGAAGATGCATCAACGGATGGAGAAGATGGATCAACGGATGGGAAAGATAGAGACTGACATAGCGGGGATACATAATTTGCTTGGAGTTCATGCCCCTGTATCTCAGACGCCGGAGCAGGAGGGTGGCATTGATGGGATGAATGGGACCTTCAACCTTCCATCACCAAGCGCACCCCCTCCATCAGAAGAATATGTATTCATGTATGCTGTTGATGAGGATGACATGACAACCCCGTCCTCCCAGACAACCTACCCTCGCCCGCCGCCACAAGCACACCCGCTCCCATAAGGACACCCGCTCACAGAATCCAACCCACATACGCTTGCATTGAGACGGTGCCTGACATCATCCTGCACGAGCTGCCCTAACCACTCGGGGAGAAGTATAGGATTACAAGTGCTGGTATATCCCAGAGGCATGCCATGTTCATTTTCAAGCACCACGTGGTGTACTGCGGATGGGCCCACAATGTAAACTACGAAGGGAATCGCAACAAAAAGGCTCTTCCTGAAAATTTAAGAAAGACTATTGTGGAGGAATTGCGGCGCTATTTTACAATTACCGATTCTTTAATGAAAATCGTGAGAGACTCCATTAATGGCATTTTGCGACATACAAAGCATCGGCCCTGGAAGGACAATCTGCTGGGGATCGAATTTGCTGCGTGATTGGTCGTCTGTTAAAATGTTTATTCATTTCTGACTTGTTCATTGTTTTAAATTGTTCTTTTTCTTGAAAGCAGGAATAGGATATTCAGCGCTCGTGCTGCAGAAGTTATTGTTGGAAAAATCCCTGTGCTGCACGTGCGTGGAGCGTCTCCCCAGAGGCTCCCACTTCAGAGGTGATCCCCCCTAAAAAGGGGGGAGGACACCCTGAGAAACAGAGAAAGAAAATTGCACAGAAGCGCACAAGAGATGGAATTAATAACAGTATTTTAATAAAACAAACACATAAATAGCTGAGAGGATCCAACCCCTTCTCAGCTCAAGAAGTAAAATGCCCAGAAACTAAAACCATACATATGGTCTCTTAACATAAAATGTCTAGGGAAAATACATCACATACAACAAAAAGACAATCAGTGTAAAAATAAACAAAGAAAGTACTAACAGCCCAAGGGGATTTAAATGAAAACCGCCATAGAGGACTATATAACCGCTGACAGGGGGAGACGAACACTTACACTAAGGCAAAGGTGGGGGTCCACAGATGACCGCACAGGATCCGGATCGCGGCAACAGGGAAGATGAAACAGCCACCACTTGAGCCTCAGGCAGGCTCCGTCTCAGCCTCTCAGCAAACACGCGCAGGATGACCTGTCGTGACCTCTACGCGTTTCGCACCACGTGCTTCGTGCCTCATAAGCAAAACAGACCTACTCATTTGTATCCTCTGAAAAATGAAGCCTTTCTTGATGACAGAGACAAGTGATCACACTAATATGCAGGGCTTTCTTTTTAAAGAAGGGGTGTATAAGCCTTATCCATGGATCATATGCAATTCTTTCTATCGGCAGTAGAACCCAGGGCATATAGTTATAGTACTCGCATTCACTAACAGGAAGAGTAGAGGCGCTGTGGAGGGGGGGGGAGATAAGTATTGCCCAATTGCAAGGGGCCATACAAATGTAACTCTACATTTGTATGGCCCCTTGCAATTGGGCAATACTTATCTCCCCCCCCCTCCACAGCGCCTCTACTCTTCCTGTTAGTGAATGCGAGTACTATAACTATATGACCTGGGTTCTACTGCCCGATAGAAAGAATTGCATATGATCCATGGATAAGGCTTATACACCCCTTCTTTAAAAAGAAAGCCCTGCATATTAGTGTGATCACTTGTCTCTGTCATCAAGAAAGGCTTCATTTTTCAGAGGATACAAATGAGTAGGTCTGTTTTGCTTATGAGGCACGAAGCACGTGGTGCGAAACGCGTAGAGGTCACGACAGGTCATCCTGCGCGTGTTTGCTGAGAGGCTGAGACGGAGCCTGCCTGAGGCTCAAGTGGTGGCTGTTTCATCTTCCCTGGTGCTGCGATCCGGATCCTGTGCGGTTATCTGTGGACCCCCACCTTTGCCTTAATGTAAGTGTTCGTCTCCCCCTGTCAGCGGTTATATAGTCCTCTATGGTGGTTTTCATTTAAATCCCCTTGGGCTGTTAGTACTTTCTTTGTTTATTTTTACACTGATTGTCTTTTTGTTGTATGTGATGTATTTTCCCTAGACATTTTATGTTAAGAGACTATATGTATGGTTTTAGTTTCTGGGCATTTTACTTCTTGAGCTGAGAAGGGGTTGGAGCCTCTCAGCTATTTATGTGTTTGTTTTATTAAAATACTGTTATTAATTCCATCTCTTGTGCGCTTCTGTGCAATTTTCTTTCTCTGTTTTAAATTGTATTCTAATGTTTTTGCTTACAGTACACCAGACATGTTTTTTACTTACAGTACTCCACCAATAAAAATAATGTTGATTGTTGTAGATTGTATTCATACTGTCAATGTTTTTACTTACTGGACACCATTAATGTTTTTTTACTTACTGCACCCACCAATAAAAAAAATTGCTGCTTGTTTTAATGTTTTAAATATACCTGTATGTTTTTACTTACTGGACACCATTAATGTTTTTTTACTTACTGCACCCACCAGTAAAAATGTAGTGTACTGTACTATACAGTTCCATGAGGCATACTGTACAGTACTGTACTGTACAGTATACTGTAGGCATGCGCATTACAGTACATCAAAACAGTATTAAAACGCATTATCGGCATTAGTATTATTATAAGAACACACATACTGTACTGTAATACATGTACAGAATAAATGCATACTTTTTATTTTTGGGGTTTATTATACAGTACAGTACTGCACCGACACACTTTATTCGAGCAAATACCCGGTATGTACCTGGCAGATACCTGGAATGCGCCGCTCCTCACCTCTGACAAGCCCCGTTGCATTTGCCTTCCCAGCCTGGGTTCATGCCTGGCTGACGGGCGGCTGATCTGTTAAATGATAATGATTAGGATTTAATAGGCTGCAATGCTTCGCGTGTCTACCAGATGGCATAAATTCATGAATTGTAATGCAGTTTATATATATATACTGTGCAGTATTGCAGCCAGTGGGAATAAAATGCTTCAATCCCTGCCTAGAAAATAACCCAATGCACTCGGGCAGAAAACAGTCACAAACCTCAATACACCCGGGTATACCCGAATTCGTGGGACTAGCCGAGCTCGAATAAAGTGTGTCGCCAGTGTATGTAAAAAAGTTGTATACTTTATGAAAAAAACAGCATACTGTTTCAGGTTTTCTATAAAGCTCACAGTTATTCTATCCTAATCAATAAAAATGGCACTGATTCAGATTCAGCAGTGTGCAAGCATTGTTACAAAAAGTAATATTATCCTTCGAAATCCCTCCATTCTCAGCCTGATGACAAAGTTTCTTTTCTGAGGAAGAAAAATAAAAGTATTACTGTAATAGTTAGTTCAAATTAATCAGTCCCCTAAAGAAGTTCCCACTGCCTGTCCCTGCAGTCCCCTCGGTCAGTCCCAACAATAATTTTCTCAGATGGACATCTCTTGTTCACATACTGTACACGCATGCGCCAACAGTAGATGTGATGAGACGCATACAGTATGCGTTTCAACAAGGTTCCAATGCGCATGCGCCTAGCTGTCCACCAATTGTTCAGTATCTACTGAAGAAGCTGCTCAGCCAATGATATTGCTAGACTACATTTTGGCGAATTGTGACTAAAAGAATAGAACTACTGTAAATAACCGTAAGCAAAGCGATTGATTACAGGAGAATCGCTTTAATGTGCATTGATATTGATATGGTAAAAAAAGAATTACTGTAAATACTATATGGCAGCTGTACTCACCATAGACGTTGCCAATCGTTTGGCGCCGAGCCAGTGCCAGTCCCGTAGTCTTGATTATACACGTAGTTGACAGGTGACAGCGGGCCCGCTACACCTGTAGTTGACAGCTCATGAAGCTGGAAATCATTTTGGTACATGCAAGCTTGCTGGTATCTGTACGTGAAATCTGGCCCAGTCAGCAGGTATCCAGGCGGGGACAGATAGCAAGGTTTGCCGGTCAGCAGGTTTTCACTGACGGTCAGATCGTTATTGGAAGCCGGCGCTGGCGCATTGCTTGCCTGGGACTGACGATTCTTTTTTGGTTTTACCATGACCCTTCACCTTTTGAAGTCTCCATGATCAAAGATACTGGAAAATTCTGGCGCAACACACCAATACCCTCCTCTAACACCTGGTGCAGGATCCATACGAAAAATATACAGATCGATACATAACTTTTTTCTTATTGCACGCTTCCACACATGATCATCTGGTGAAAATTTGTAAAAGTCATAATTGTCGATAAAATATTGATAAATTTAACCAGCTGTGGCCATCTTATCATCTGTTGCATTAATTGCAGCCCATATTAAATAAGCGTACGTTATTTCGGGTTTTTTGAACACGGACTGCAGTGGTGCACTCATCTCTGAAATCTCAGGACAATAGAACACCAGACACTGCGCATTTAGTTTTTAATATGTAAAACCTAAATTGATATATTATTGTAACTTCTTCAGTACCAAGGTCAATTCACAATGGACCACTGTTTTTAAACACCTGCAAGTCGACACATTACTGAAGCACATGTACAGTACTGTAGTGTACACATTATAATTCATTACAATTCATGAATATCTGCCACCTGGCGGATACGTGAAGAATTGCAACAAATTAAATCCAAACCATTATTATTAAACAGATCAAGCGCGTGTGACGCCGGCATGAGTGCGACATGAATGTCGCATGAACGCGGTGAAGCGCGTGGCATTCGGAAAAAGTCACCGAAAAATATCCGAGAAGTTTTAAAATAAAAGGGGCCGCGGCTTTACTGTAGTATTATAGTTTTCAGTAGTACCAAAGGAAAAAAAGCTAAGTGAGACAATTCAGTACTCACACATTTGGCATATCTTTCACAGTTTTAGAGGTATAGTGCAGGATGATAAAATAAAAAGTGCACAAAGCCAGTACCTTTTCTTTTTTTCTCAAGCCTTCCATCCTTCATAAAGTCCAAGCCGCACCAAGGTGTGCTGATCTGAAGCAACAAAAATCCAGGGTGAGGAGATGAAAAAGCAGAGCACAACCGTGCTAAGAACAAACAATCACAAGGTGACTCCAATAATAAAAATATTTATTAAAGTCTCATGGACCGAGAGATAAAAAAAAGGCACCACCTACGCGTTTCACGTCAAAAAAGCGCTTTATCAAGGTGTAAGCTTGTATACCTTGAGAACGTGCCTTTTAGCATGAAATGTGTAGGTGGTGCATTTTTTTTACATCTCTTGGTCCATGAGACTTGAAATAATATTTATTATTCTTGGGGTCACCATGTGATTGTTTGTTTTTTTGCATGGTTGTGCTCCGGTATTTCATCTCTTCATCCTACTATTTATTTGTAAGTGATGTAATTTGTTTTATCAATCATTTTTTTATGGTTTCTGTTTAAAAAAAACTGCTCACCCTACACAGATATAGTACAATGTACAGTATCTCTTAAAGTTACCATGCATTAAGCCACTGCTTTTCTTTGTCTAGAAGTAGCAGTGGCATACAGCAGGAACAGCAATGACTCCAGTTAAAAAGCCAAATGAAATACAAAAGCAATCAATATTCCTTATATAATCAATAATTAATACAGGCAATACAACAGGGTTTGGCCATGTTGGGAATTGCTAACGGTTATTGAAGTGACGAAATGTGCTAATTATATGTCCAATATGTTTCCAGCTATGTAATGGGTTTTGTTTATTCAATTTTTAAGATTTTCTTATATATTGTTATTGCTACGTGAGCACAACATGTTGAACTATGAGCTATTACATTTAATTAATATCACTTAGCATCTGTTAAATAGACAAATTGTCTCACTTTCCCTTTTGTAGAAACAATTCAAAGGCTAATTGCTTTCAATTTACTACTCTTGAGGGTTTGCAAAGTTAAACTGAAATTAATGACTCCTAAAATACTATCACACAATTAGGAAAAATCTACATCATTTGATTTTAATCTGGATGAATGTGACTTTAAAGGTGTGCAAGAAGATATGTTTAAACATTTCAATGTGCACACACTGTAAAAAGTGGTTACTATTGGCTGCTAAAGTCCCAGTACTATAGACGTGCACATTTTGGGGGCGTATTTGGATCTGCCACATATTGGAACGTCCTTTGGGTCTCAGATATCAGCGGATCAGTTTAAAAAATTGCAATTCACCTTTTGCAGGTTTTTTTTTAAGACGGACAATCTATTCGCGGATTTTGCAATCCATCATCCGTGGATGGATTGTTAAAATTCACCAGCGGATTGTTTCCAATGGCAGTTTTGGATTAATCCACATGGATTGAAACTGTGACAATCCGTCTGTGGATTTTACACCGCCGAACGGATTTTGAAAGGCAAATTTGGAAAAATCCAGGAAACGGTTCGCCTATCTCTACCCAGTATTACATACATTCTCAGTACAAATATGTTTCTTAATTTGAGGTTTTCCGCTACATTTTCTCTTTGCTACAATTACATACGCAGTATTATAAAATCATCTAGTAGTATTCTATTGTATGAAACAGTTATTTCAGTTGCAACGTGTTAGTTTCTTAAACAAACCGTTTGAATCTTCTCAGTGTTGTATATCATTGTATATTGTATATCATTGTATAATGTATATCATTATACAACCAGTCTAACCTGGCGTGCCACTTACAGTATCACAAATATATACTGTACATGCTCACTCTTTCTAAATTGAGAAACACACTAATGTCTACTGTTATAGTAGTAGATATTTCTCTCAAAGAAAGTACAGTGCTGACACAGTTTATTCGAATGCGTCTAGAGCCGCAAGCCGCGAGGTTTCCCGGCTTTCATGTTGAATCCCCTCGGTGTGCCGCGCGTCACCGATGCGCGGTCACGCTTCATCGGGAGCGTGCGCACACGGCGTGTGTGCCCAGGGCTCTCCGAAGGGAGCCCTGGTTTCCCGAGATGTGGGGGATGGCGGTGGGGGGCTCCGGGGGACCCGGTGGACCCGGAGAGGGGAGGGAGATGCCTCAATCGGAGGACCGATCCTCCGAGGCTCCGGCGTGCGCACGGGACACCTCGGCGCGCGCCCGGTATCTGTCGCGGCCGAGACCGGGTAAATGTTAGAATAAACTCGGCCGCGACAGTACTTCAGTCATCAGGAGATAAACTGCCAGCTAGTAAAAGCCAAATGTATAGGTATAAAGCAAAGAGTGCGTGGAAACACCAAAAAGTTTAAAACATTTATTCTTTATGCTATAACAAAATTAAGTCATCTAGTGGGCCCCATATTGCGGTTTACATGAAATCACCTTGGTGTGGGGAGCCCCCCTTTTTTGGTGCTTTAATTTGAGCTACTAAAGTGCAGCTTTTACATGAATGTTTTAACACCAAGTATGTTTAACTAAATCATAAAGAAATATAGCAGATCTGTTCTTGATTTAACTACGGTGTGCATGCACACTTCTTTCATACTTGCTACATACTGTAACTATGGCCAGATCTTTCCAACCAGATGATTTACTTTTACACTTTATAATTATAATTTGTTGACGGCCCATTCAGGCAATGAAGATTTGGCTGTACAGTCCACACAATACAGTAGTCAACATTTTTAGGGATACCTGTAAAATGGGAGTACCCAGATTTAGTAAATGGCCTATTTTGTCATTTGAAGTATGAATATGAAACCCTTAAAAGTTATAACACATAGCTTAAATGATGAAAGTATTTAAAAGTTCTAAACAATATAATGTGGATGGATGTACTGTATTCTCATTTCTACTTTTGTTTCAGGATTACGCACTGTGTAACTTTTAAAGTTAAACTAGAGAGATAGATATTTTAACTCAAATCAAGGGCTCGATGCAGTAAGAACCAAAAAGGCACTCTCGGCAGGGGTTCAAACTCAGCATGTTTTTGGCGTGTTGCCCTCTCAGTATGCAGGAAGGGCCGAATCCCTGGCAAATCCCTGCGAGAGCAACATTTCAAAACACGGCAGGTTGACGGTGGCGAGACAGTCAGCCTGCCGATAACATGCCGATAAGCCGTCCCCTGCCGAGATCAGCCTGCATCAGAGAGAGATCCGCCACTCTCTACGCAAATATCGGCAAAAAAAATATTTGTAATCAATTTTTATTCATAGGGTAGATGTGCAGGGGGTCTCCGGAGTTAAACCGCATTGGTTTCAGGTCCGGGACCCCCTGCTTCCTGAGATACAGGCCCCGTTATGGGGTGCAGGTATCCCTCTGCGATCATGTGACCGCGGGATGTAAACAAAGCAGAGGGATACCGGCACGCCATAAAGGGGTCTGTATCTCGGGAAGCCTGGGGTCCCCGGACATAAAACCAAAGGGGTTCACGTCCGGAGACCCCCTGCACATCTACACTATGAGTAAAACACCCATATCAATAAACAATAATTCATTACCGAAGCGGCTATCCGCTATGGTAATGAAGCAGCATTAATGTATTTTTAATAATAGTGTACGGGAGCAGGGGGTCCCCTGAACTGAACCGCATTGATTTCTGGTCAGGGACCCCCTGCTTCCTGAGTTACAGGCCCCGGTATGGGGAATCGGGTGCCAGTGTCGCCGCCATCTTTATAGCGTCCAATACACGACGTGCCCACTGTAAAGATGGCGGCAACACTGGCACCGATGCCCCAAACTGGGGCCTGTAACTTGGGAAGCAGGGGGTCCCTGAGCCAGAAATCAATGCGGGTCAGCTCAGGGGAGCCCCTGCTTCCGCACAATATTATTAAAAATACATTCATGCTGCTTCATTACCATAGCGGATAGCCGCTAAGGCAATGAAGGGTTTAAGGCATAGTAGCATGTTTATTGGGGACTATTGCCCCTAATAAACATTGCAATAAACAACTTACACCCCCTGTGCCCCCAACAGCCCCTATACCCCCTAACATACAGTACATATATGTAATTTTGGGATGCACAGCAATGATACTATAGGCCGGCGGTGGCCCTCGGCTGTTCCCCGCAGGTGCCCGGGGTCCCCGCTTGCCTGCAGTACCAATTCTGTGCCCCCAAAAAATAATTAAACAACACATAAATATTTATAAAGAAATACACCCCCCCTAAACACATACAGTACAGCAATGTGCAAAATTACTATTATCCACAAATGGATAATAGTGCATTTGCCCATTTAAAATACATTCATCACAATAAATAAAATAAATACATATTGCACTCACCCTTGTCCGGCTGCCACGATGAAGGCCATCCTCATCTTCATCACCGTCCATGTCCCCTCGGGTGCTGCAAAACATATACCAGAATAAAAAGAGCCAATGTACAGTAATGTCCCCTAACTCCTTAATCACCTCAGCAGTTATTAACTGCTACCACTAACCCCCCCACCCATGAGGCCTAACCACCCTCACCCACTACCCACTCAGGAGGCCTACCCACCCTGGCATGGGGACAATTCTCCCTTCCCCCACCCCCGCTACTCACAATAATCATAACTATATTTAATAAACAATACATAACCCACCCCCTATGCCCCCCCATAAATACATGATTTATTCTTTTACATACAGGATTAATACCCCAGGACCACGGGAGTCCCCGGTGGTCCTGACGGGTGTCCGCAGGCTGCACAGTGGCCCAGAGGGAGGGCCCACAGGGTCTGGAGGCCTATGGGTGGTCCCCGCCAGGCGCCGTGGTCCTCCAGGTGGTTCACCTCTCCGCGGTTCACCTTGAGCCCCAAATGGAGTCTCAATGGGTCAGCCCGTAGGTGTCTGGGGGCCCCCGGATCAGCCCCACAGGTGTCTGAGGGTCCTCAGGTGGTTCCCACAGGGGTCTGGGTCCCTTGGGTGGTCCCAATGGGTCCACGGGCCCCCACACAGATGTGGGGCCCCTGGTTCTTCCCTGAAGGTGTCCCCGTGAGTCCGCCGCCTGGTACACGTGGGTGTCCAGGGAGTCCTCAGGTGGTCTCCAGAGGTCCCCGCAGACCTAAGGAACCAACCCTGTATGTAAAAAAAATAAATCTGTCCTATACATTTAAATAAATACACCCCCCCCCCAAACCCATACAGTACAGTAATGTGCAAAATAACTATTATACAGATATGGATAATAGCTTTTTTGTCCATTATTAAACACATTAACTACAGTAGGATAATAAAATAAATACAGTTCTAATTACCTCATCGATATGAAGCCCCTTCGGCAGCAAGAGCCCTCTGTCCTCCATGGCCAAACAAATACATAGCAAATACATTTTGATATCAATGAACCCCTTAATCACCTTATTGGTTAATTACCGCAAAGGTAATTAAGGGGTTAAGCCACCCTGCCCTGATACCCATCCTTCACCCATTCATTTGTACAGTGGGTTCATCATGCCTATATATATATATATATATATATATATTATATATATATATATTATATATATATATAATATATATATATATATATACATACATATATACACATGATTAACCAATATACAAAGAAATGTGTAAGGATTACAAAAACATGCACCAAAAAAAATACCAACGATCCAAATCAATACATCACATTGCATATCAAACTTTAAATATTATATAGCCACATTAAAACAAAAGAACATATCAAAAGAAAATAATTCTCATCTCCCAATCAATATCTAACAAATGGCAATCAAAACATTGAATTGTACAGTGTATACATGATGCAAATAATCTGTGCATCATGTACACTATGCCAATCAATGTTAAAAATAAAATAAACTATTGTTTATTAGCGTCGGGCTTGTCTGTCTCATCAGGACGCGGTGGTGCTCTCAGCTGTTTCTTCCCCACTCTGCTGAATTGCGCGGTCCGTGCCCCTATTACCCATGGAGTTTACACAGTGCAGTGGTTGAGGTTCACTCCCTCTGAACCTACGAGTATCTTGGCTGTGGATGTCTGCTATCACTTTGCTGAAAACTTTGCTGGACACTTTGCTGGACTGGTCTAAGTACTTCTGTTATCTTATTTGGCCACTGTATTGTCATCTGCCATTTCCATGCCTCTCTGTGTGTGCCTAATCTACAGGTTTAGTTCATATATGTGACTTTATTTACATCCTTTGTTGTGACTCTCACATTAGTACTTCACACAGGGGGCCTCACTTTAGGTAGGCTTGACCGGCCGGTCTGAGTGTTTTGATGCAAGATTTTTTCTTGCCTCTACACCTTTATATACACAGGCTTTGTTCATGCAGTGTAGTACTGTTCTCCATTCCCTAGGTTCAGTTTATTACAGGTTTGCAGGGCACCACTGCTCCTTTTTAACCATTTATATGTGATGAATACTTTTTTGATATATTTTGTGTATGTTAGAGTGCTATTTTTGGGAGTCTTTTCTTCTGTGTTAGTATTTATATATATATTCACTCATTCACTGAACATCCCTGAGGAAGGTCACGTTGAGCTGACCGAAACATTGGATGCAGTGCCATGTATTGCTGAGATGAATACAGTTTTTCTGTCTACCTGGCTGTGTGCTGTTTCTGTTCTCCGGATTCACGTCTGGTAACATTTGGCTTTATGTGCATATGGGATAAGCATCAGTTCTTTCAAGATTACAGTGTGCCTACTGCCCTTCTACTTCTATATGAATGGGACTGCCATGGACCCCCGCTGTTAATCCAATAGGCCATTAGTATGTCTGCAGAAATGTCACTGAAATGTTGCAGCATGTACCCAGAATGTACCTGGGTCTTGTTGGTGATTGCCCCAGATTTGTTTTAGAATACTCGTCGGCACTACAGTATATGGCTGCATATAGATTTAGCATTTAGCATTACAGCATTTAGATGTGCGAGGAGTTCCCAGGCTCCTACTATCTATGGGTCAACAGGAGAAGTCACTGCAAAGGGTGGTGAGATGGTTGCATGTAGTGGCCACGCTACCACCGCCAACATGGTAAACAATAAGCAGGGCACAATGTGGGAATTTTGGGTTTTGATTTTATTAAGTCATTAAGTATATCGGCATGGCACCAGCATTTAACCTCTCCTCAGACCAGGATAGGCACTTAGGCACAAAATAAGGCCACCTCAAAAAATCCGTCACGTGATGTAAGCACATAGGCAACCATAAAAAAACAAATATATATATATATGCAAAGCTCCCTCCTTCCAGAGATACTTACCTCATAGGGGTGACAGTATCTGCAGTCAGAGAGACAATGGGGGTTATGCACTAAGCAGTGATAAGTGCTTTTAGGTGAGATAAAAAGCCATTATAGCGTGATATTGCCTGCTGTTAGATTCACAAAGCAGTGCTACTGTACATGCTTTTAAGTGGGATAAAAAGCCATTATAGCACGATACTGCACTGTTATCACTGCTTTGTGAATCTCACAACAGGCAGTATCACGCTATAAAGGCATTTATCTCACTTAAAAGCACTTATCACTGCTTTGTGCATAGCACCCAGAAAACCCACTTATCACTGCTTAGTGCATAACCCCCTATGTGCCAAATATAATGCTGGTGTTTAAATGTCCCACGTCAATAGGGCAATATAAACTTGTGACGCCATCCAATGTGGCTTCCTATTGGCCCATGTGACTAGGACATTTAAACTGAAAAGATATACTGGCACCCTCTACGGAGGTACAGTAGGTATCTTTGGAAGCAGGGAGTCCCCGTTACTGAAATTAACACAATTTTGCTCCAGAGACGCCCTGCTTCAATCCTGTAATACATTTGTTTTTAAATAAACCGATAGTGCTGCATTAAATAATATAAATTATAGGCAAAGCTTTAAACTTCCGGGCATTATTGCAATTCCTGCTCTCTCATTGGTTAAAATTCTAGGCATTATTCATTCAGTAATGCCCAGTATTTTTGGCATCTTGCAAAGTGCTTATTTCTAGCCAATCAGCTTTTCCTTTTGTCTGAACAGCTCTGAGACAGGGCAGGTGATTGTGGAGACAGACTAGGCCCAGGAATATCAAGTGGAAGTATACTGCCTGGGGAGAAATCGCTGTTTGGCTCGAGTTGAGCCGCTGGTGGTGGAAACACCTCTTCCTAGGTGGGGTGAGGCTTTACGGGTATTGTGTCGGTCAGATGACATCAGTGGGTGGCCATGAACCATAGCAACATCGGGAGCTCTTGACATGGTTCGAGCTAGTCTGGGATCAAGTTTAATTAATGTTGATTTATTAATAAAAGCTTGAGCATTGCTCCTCCAGCGCGAGGTCTGTCATCTTTGTTCAACAGTCGGGGCCGATTGCCCCAGAGATTTCCATTTCTGTAGGAAATTACTGGGTAGCAAAAATGAGATAGAGAGCATGACAAATGAATGAAAACTTGTGAACTCAATTACTAATGATATTGCTATTGAATTTTCATATTTGGTTGAAGGCATTGAATGACATTGAGAATTTTCAGCTATATGAAAGATTAAAAAAAAGATAACGTACTATATACTGTACAGTTTATTTTGGCCCCAAAAATATGGAGAAGAGAAACATCTTCAAAATCACACAGTTTAGAATTGCAGCAATTTACTAAAGTTTTTCTACAGTTAGAATTTACAACTGTAAAGTAAAATAAAACAAAGAAGCATTGTGTTTGCATTATTAGTTTAGCTTCAGATGTACAGTAAGAGTAGGGCAATTTTCAAAATGATCCAAACAGGGGTTGGAGTCAAACTGTTAAAGATTATTTCTGTCATATACATTAGCTTGTTTGGCAGCAACAACATAGACAGATGTATTGGCAACTTACAGTAGCAGCTGTCTACCATGCTGTCATGCAAAGTAGCCTGTGGGTGTCTATTGTGAGCTAATCTGATACGTTTTGCTCTGATGGATCAACAAATGTGTTAATTGAACATTATTGATTTATTTTTCATAAACAATCCAATACATTAATGAAGCAAAACGGGTTTCACTTTTTTTTCTTTTACTTTTATTTTTGTATTATTACAAGACTGAGGCAGAGAGTCATCTGAGCTGTACTGTCTTAATTTCACCTCCAGGGACTCCCTCCTTCCAGAGATACTTACCTCCATAGGGGTGCCAGTATCTCTGCAGTCAGAGAGACTGTGTGCCTAATATACAGTCATGTGAAAAAGAATGTACACCCTCTTTGAATTCCATTTTTTTACCTATCAGGACATAATAACAATCCTTTGTTCCTTAGCAGGTCTAGAAATTAGGTAAATACAACCTCAGATGAACAACAACACATGACATATCATGATTTACCGTGTCATGATTTATTTAACAAAAATAAAGCCAAAATGGAGAAGCCATGTGTGAAAAACTAAGTGCACCTTATGATTCAAAATCTTGTAGAACCACCTTTAGCAGCAATACCTTAAAGCAATCATTTTCTGTATGACTTTATCAGTCTCTCACATCGTTGTGGAGGAATTTTGGCCCACTCTTCTTTACAACGTTGCTTCAGTTCATTGAGGTTTGCGGGCATTTGTTTAGGCACAGCTCTCTTAAGGTCCAGCCACAGCATTTCAATCGGGTTGAGGTCTGGACTTTGACTGGGCCATTGCAACACCTTGATTCTTTTCTTTTTCAGCCATTCTGTTGTAGATTTGCTGGTGTGCTTGGGATCATTGTCCTGTTGCATGACCCAATTTCGGCCAAGCTTTAGCTGTCGGACAGATGGCCTCACATTTGACTCTAGAATACTTTGGTATACAGAGAAATTCATGGTCGACTCAATGACTGCAAGGTTCCCAGGTCTTGTGGCTGCAAAACAAGCCCAAATCATCACCCCTCCACCACCGTGCTTGACAGTTGGTATGAGGTGATGGTGCTGATATGCTTTGTTTGGTTTTCGCCAAACGTGGCGCTGTACATTATGGCCAAACATCTCCACTTTGGTCTTGTCTGTCCAAAAGACATTGTTCCAGAAGTCTTGTGGTTTGTTTAGATGCAATTTTGCAAACCTAAGCCATGCTGCCATGTTCTATTTAGAGAGAAGAGGCTTTCTCCTGGCAACCCTTCCAAACAAACCATATTTGTTCAGTCTTTTTCTAATTGTACTGTCATAAACTTTAACATTTAACATGCTAACTGAGGCCTGTAGAGACTGAGATGTAACTCTTGGGTTTTTTGTAATTTCTCTGAGCATTGCATGGTCTGATCTTGGGGTGAATTTGCTGGGACGTCCACTCCTGGGAAGATTGGCAACCGTCTTGAATGTTTTCTACTTTTGAATAATCTTTCTCACTGTAGAATGATGGACTTTAAATTGTTTGGAAATGGCCTTATAACCATCCCCAGATTGATGGGCAGCAACAATTGCTTCTCTGAGATCATTGCTGATGTCTTTCCTCCTTGGCATTGTGTTAACACACACCTGAATGCTCCAGACCAGCAAACTGCTAAAACTTCGGCTTTTATAGAGGTGGTCACACTTGCTGATGATCAATTAATAAAGGGCATTTGTTTAGCAGCACCTGTCTGCTACATAGCATCTTAATTCCTATGGAAACAGCAAGGGTGTACTTACAGACGAGACCACGAATATGTCATGTGTTGTTCTTCATCTGAGGTTGTATTTACCTAATTTTAAGACCTCCTAAGCAACAGATGATTGTTATTATGTCCTGATATGTAAAACCATAGAATTCAAAGAGGGTGTACTTTTGTTTCCACATGACTGTAATGTCGGTGTTTAAATGTCCCACGTCACGCGGACCAATAGGAACTTGTGATGCCATCCAATGTGGCTTCCTAAACTGAAAAGAGATACTGGCACCCCCTATGGAGGTACAGTAGGTATCTTTGGAAGCAGGGAGTCCGCTAAATTAACATAATTTTGCTCCAGAGACGCCCTGCTTCAATCCAGTAATACATTTTTTTAAATAAACCGGTAGTGCTGCATTAAATAATATAAATTATAGGCTAAAGCTGCAAAATTCCAGGCATTATTGAAATTTCTGCTCTCTGATTGGTTAAAATTCCGGGCATTATTCATTCAGTAATGCCCGGAATTTTTGGCAGCTTGCAAAGTGCTTATATCTAGCCAATCAGCGTTTCCTTTTGTCTGAACAGCTCTGAGATAGGGCAGGCGATTGATCAGGAGGCAGGAATAGCTCCCAGACAAGGCAGGGGATTTGTCAGGAAGCAGCGAAAAGGCAGTGACTCCTCCCCCTCCCTCCGTGAAAACAGCTCCATGAACACAGTTCATTCAGGAGGGGGGAGAATGTGTTTGTAGCTGCAATATAAGTGTCTGTCTGCAGAGCTTGTTTGTAGCTGCAGTTTCTGTCTATCTAGTGTGTGTGTGTGTGTCTGCTGCAGAGTGTGTGATTGAGTGTTTGAGTGTATGTGTGTTTGTCTGCTGCAGAGTTGTGTGTCTGCTGGGGAGTTTGTGTGTGTGTGCTGCAGAGTTTGTTTGTGTGTGTGTCTGCTGCACAGTTTGTGTGTGTGTGTGTGTGTCTGCTGCAGTGTGTGTGTGTCTGCAGCAGAGTTTGTGTGTCTGCTGCAGATTTTGTGTGTGTCTGCTGCCGAGGTGAGTGTGTGTGTCTGCTGCAGAGTTTGTGTGTGTGTGTCGGCTGCAGAGTTTGTGTGTGTGTGTGTGTGTCTGCTGCAGAGTTTGTGTGTGTGTCTGCTGCAGAGTTTGTGTGTGTGTGTCTGCTGCAGAGTTTGTGTGTGTGTGTCTGCTGCAGAGTTTGTTTGTGTGTGTAGCTGCAGAGTTTGTGTGTGTGGCTTCAGAGTTCGTTTTTGTGTGTGGCTGCTGCAGAGTTTGTGTGTGTGAGTGTGGCTGCTGCAGAGTTTGTGTGTGTGAGTGTGGCTGCTGCAGAGTGTGCGTGTAGCTGCCGAGTTTGTGTGTGTGTGTGTGTGTAGCTGCAGCTTGTGTGTGTGCATGTGTGTAGAGCTGCAGTGTGTGTGGTGCTGTTGTGTTGTATGTGTGTGTAGCAGCAGCAGCAGAGTTTGGATGTAGCTACAGAGTTTGTGTGTAGCAGCCGTTTATGTGTGTTGTGTGTGTGTGTGTGTGTGTGTAGCTGTTGTTTGTGTGTAGAGCTGCAGTGTGTGTGTGTGTGTGTGTGCACACAGAGGGGGCAGCAGCGTGTGGATATAGATAGCTGCAGTGTAAGTGTATATAGAGGTGCTTTAATGTATTTACCATTTTATTTTAATAAAAAATCTATATATCTCTACAAAAGTGTCTATTATTTATGAAAAAAACCTACATTTAGCCTATAATAGTAATAATCCCCTCAGAAAAGTCTTCTCCTCTTGTCTTCAACTCTTCCAGCCAGGGCATTATTGGTCAGTAATGTACTGTTCTTCTGGGATTATTTTTAAATATTACAAAAGATTTGTTATATACTGTAACAATGAAGAAATATTTTGAGAGCCATAATAAATGAAGTAGAGTCTCTAAATAGAGCCAAAAAGTTTTAGCTTCCCAGCATATATTTTACCATAAAATAAAATATTAAAGAAAAACATCACATTGGTCTCAATGGGATTTTGTACCTTAATAAATCTAGTGCTGTTTCATTGATAGATTATGCCCGATTCCAAGAGCTGAAGACTGCCTCAAAAGTCTTAAATATGCTGAATACTTCTGAACCTCCAGAATACCAATTTTGTCATAAGAAAATTCTGAGCAAAAATAGAGTTAGGGATATAGACGCTGTCTAGATTCAGGGTCATATTTACTAAGGCATACTCCATATAATACTTTGGTCTGAAGTAATCAAACTCCGTTAAAACCAAGTTAATATTGTGTAGCCGTGACCCCTGATTCACCCCAAAGAACGGGAGGTGGCGCTTGCAAATAGTAGTTGCAAAAGCCCGCGAAGGAAGAGAGTGCATTTGGCGGGAGAAAGCAGTCCCTTGACCCAGCAGCCCTGTGGGGAGGGTCAGGTGAGAGAGTCTAGCCAATGAGCGGAGGAGGTGCCAGAGATATAGGCAGTGGTTGCGCGCACGTGGAGTTAGAGCTGATTGGAGAGGAGAGGAGATGGAGAGTCTGTGAGGGGAGGTTGAACCGCCCCAGCGCAGGCCAGGTGCCCCAGGCCCAGTTAGCCCTGAGTCACCTCAGAGACAAGCTGAGCTAGGGATCGCCTTAGTGAGGTTCCTGATCCCCTAGTAACTGTAAGCCTTGACTGGGACTATACTGTCGAGAGGGAGGTCTGGGCTCAGACCCCCACTGGTGTTGCCGGACTCCGGGTGGGAGCACCCCGGACCCTAGAGAGAGAGAGAGAGAGAGATAGATCGGTGTCGACGTGCCGAGACCCTTTTTGAAGATCGTGGCAGTCCCGAGCACCGGAGTGCTCGGCAGGTATTTCATCAAGTGCACCAACGGTACCATTCATTCACCCGAGACACAGTGGCTGCGCAGTCACCCATACACACACATAGGACCTGTTGTGAACTGGAGGACTAATCCGTAAGGATCGGACATGGGGTGGGCTCACCCGGTGGCGGGTGTGGGAATTATTCTTGGCGTCCGCCGTGGCGCATGTTGTGGGGCGTCCGCCGTGGTGCTAGGTAATGTTGGCGTCCGCCGTGGCGTGCTATATAACGTATATATATATAGGAATGTTATGGCATGTAATGTACTGTGAGTTTGGTCTGCAAGTACTGCACCGACACACTTTATTCGAGCAAATACCCAGTATGTACCTGGCAGATACCTGGAATGCGCCGCTCCTCACCTCTGACAAGCCCCGTTGCATTTGCCTTCCCAGCCTGGGTTCATGCCTGGCTGACGGGCGGCTGATCTGTTAAATGATAATGATTAGGATTTAATAGGCTGCAATGCTTCGCGTGTCTACCAGATGGCATAAATTCATGAATTGTAATGCAGTATATATATATATACTGTGCAGTATTGCAGCCAGCGGGAATAAAATGCTTTAATCCCTGCATGGAAAATAACCCAATGCACTCGGGCAGAAAACAGTCACAAACCTCAATACACCCGGGTATACCCGAATTCGTGGGACTAGCCGAGCTCGAATAAAGTGCGTCGCCAGTGTAAAAGTAAAGTAAAAGTAAAAAGATTGGTTTTAGAACTTGGCTGTGTAAGTGTAATTCTTGCATATACGTCCTGCGAAGACCCACTCCCCCTTTGGCGGGACCTGTCGCAGGTGGAGGCGCTTAAATATTGCGCGCACCCCAGGCTCTCCGTGGCAGAGACTTAGGCCCTGTGAGCCGGCAGGTAATACAGCACATAGTAGCGGCTTGCTAGTGATAGGAAGCAGGGCTACAATTGCATCTGACAAGACCATTTTTATAAATTTGTATGACTCCAATTTTATGACCCAAGTCCTCAAGATTGTGGTAATAATTTACCGTGTGCAATATTTTTTTTGCTACAGTATGCGCCAATGAACGCAACATTAATAGTGCTTTAATTACTACTATGTATACCATAGGGCTCTGTAATATCAATGATTACAGAACCCTTTGTTACAAATAACATTACCCCCTTTGATATCTGTAGGTATACCACAAACATTAAATAGGTTAATACACAAAAAAAATACACTACCATGGATACTTTAGTGGCTAGTAAAGCATTGCTATCTAATGTTATGCAATGCTTTACTAATCGCTAAGGCAAACAAAGGGTTAACCCTAACCTCATCACCTCCTCAGTGGGCCTAACTAACCTCCCCAGGGCAACTACACCCAACAAATTAACCCCCCTCTCGAGACTATATATATATATATATTAACTGACACAAACAAAGAGTGGTGCTAATGAGTGTGAGTGTGGATAAGTGATTGGAATAAGTGTACTAAAAAGTGTATATAGTGATATAAATAAGCTAAATAGTGAAAGTGCCACCTGTCTGTCACACCGGCGTCTACCTGCAGTTACAGATTGTCTCAAACGATTGTGTTTTTACCCACCATGTGAGTATAGGTCCTGATGACTACTCCATGTTTGAATAAAGTTTACATTTGACAGTATTATGCTATGGAGTTGGCGCTTCTCTTCTTTTGTTTTTATATATTTATATATATCCCCCTTTCCCCCGTGTCGAGGGTGACTATGTGTGGTGCGCTTTACCTGTCTGGCTCACAGGAGGCCTGATCCTCTGCAGAAGGGAGCCTGGGGTGTGCCTGAGTCATTCTGGTGCCAGCGCCACCACCTGTGAGGGATCCTAGCAGCACTGGAAAACCCCCTTCACAGTTCCCAATACAATAAACACACAAATTGGTATATAGTAACAGGTTTACTGAACATTAGCTATATACTCTAACACACAATACGTATATCATACATGCCTCGCACGATCGTAATACCCCACAGTGCCCCTCTGTCCAACCGCCTTGTCCACACCCTGGTGAGGTTTACCCCCAAAGTACTGAAGTGCCCTGGGCACCTAACTACCCTATTGTCTACGGGAGCCACAACTCACTCCCAAAGAGTGCGGTAGCGCTACCAACAGGAATGTGTGTGAACGTTGGTGCACTTTTTGTGGTTGATACCTGCCGGGTGCTCCGGCACCCGGGTACCATTAACTGATGGAAGGGGCCTGTCTAGTCCCATGCCATCGTCATGAGCAATGGCATCCGCCTCTATGTGGGGTGAACTCCGTCCGGAGTGTCCCACCGTGAAGAGAGTCTCTAGATCTTGCGGTGGGGGTCTGTTCCCAGACCACAGGTCACAAGTACTGTGCGCGGCATCGTCTTTGTCCCTGACACTGTAGGCTAATGGTCAATGTCCCTAGCTAAGAGGGGTGGTCCCTGCAGCACCCACAAGCTTATGGGGACTCAGGGCCTACCTTTGGCTTAAGGGGACAAACTAGGCCTAGTCCAGGGGAGGAATAACTTAATGACAGAACGCTCACCAGATATTGCTGATGAAGGATAGCCAGTGCAAGAGGGAGAGTACTGCTAAGCAAGTAAATGAGAAGACACAGAGAGTCTTCCACAGATCCCTTCTATCACTGCACAGCCAGGCTATAATGAATTAATGGTAGGGGTACAATACTCCCTGATCTATAGTCACACAAACTGTAAGGGATACAGAAAGCAACTGCACCCAAATAGGAGGGTGAGCGGTTGTCAATAAAAAACATTCAGCGGTTGTCAATAAAAACCGTTGCCCTGGAACCATTCATTAGATTTATTGAGTTATGGGTAAGGTTCATCGACGATATCATGGTCCTATGGACAGGAACTGTAGAGTCACTAAAAGCATTTGTGGATGTACTGAACTCTAATTTACATAACCTCAGACTCACCTTTGTCTCGAGTGAGTCAAGGATTGATTTTCTTGACATCACCATTACCAAGGATACAACAGGTAAACTAGAAACTACTATCTTTAGGAAAGCAACCGCAACGAACAGCCTACTCAGAGCTGACAGCCAACATCCCAAACATGTTATTAGAGCCATTCCCACTGGCCAATACCTTTGCCTTAGGCGGAATTGCTCAACCTTAAGTGAGTTCAAGGATAAATCCAAAGACATGACCCATAGATTTATTGAACGTGGACATTCAAAGGCAAATCTTAAAAAAGCATACAATCGAGCAAACGACACAAGCAGGACACAACCCACACCAACACTAACTATAAACCGATTCGATTTATAGGGACTTTTAGTGACCAGTGGGGCTCATTTTTTCGGATATTCAACAAGTGTTGGCACATATTACTTGATGACAAAGATCTATGTGGAGCTATATCTAACACACCCAAACTTACCAGCAGGAGAAGCCGCAACCTAAATGATATCCTAGTTAGGAGCCACTATCAAGCCAAGTCAAATAAGACCTGGCTTGATAAATAACCTAAGGGATCTTATGCATGCGGCCGTTGTAAGGCTTGTAGATATGTACCTAAGAAAACCGAATTTATGGACTCCAAAAAACAACGCACATTTAAGATCAATGAGTTTATTAATTGTGTCACGGAGGGTGTGATATACTTGATAGTTTGTGTCTGTGGCAAACTTTATGTCGGCAAAACATTCAGACAATTCAAAAAGAGAATCCTTGAACACTTGGGGGCTATACGCAATGCCACAGATACACCAGTGGCACGCCACGTGGTTAACGAACATAATGGGAATTCTGATCAACTGACTTTCATTGGGATTCAACATGTACTTGGGGCCAACGAAAGGGTGACTGGGACAGGCAACTATTGCAGACTGAGTGTAAATGGATTTATACACTAGATATACTCAGTCCCACTGGTCTGAACGAGGGCTATATTTATAAATCTTTCTTATAAATCCATCTGCCATATTATACACTTGACATATGCCACTTAGGGTGTACCAGGTATACAGCTAATTATTAGAGTCCGTTTTGACCCACGGGGTGGATACTGTAGGTTAGTACACTCCTACACCCCCTATTCAGTGATTAGATCATAGCTGACCCTCTCTCCAGACCTGTGAGTCCTGTACCCAGTCACCCGCGTCTTTGCCATTTTATCTGGTTCTTAGGTGTCATACTACTCATATCTGACCTATCACCTAACCAGTATACCTATCAACTTTATTCTTCATGCATCATGTTTAGCTCAATTTAGGCACAGCAAGGGTTACGTTACTATTACCTCCAATTAACCCCTTGTTTGCTCAACACTTACGTCTCTATAGCACTGTCACTGTTATCCGCAACACTGCGGTTAATTAGGGAACTCCAAGCACCACCCCGTCTGTAGGGTATATAGAGCGAACTGGCTGCTCAACATGTTACCTCCTTCCTTGAGAAAGCGCCAGCCCCCGAGCGCGAAACGTACGTCGGGATGACGTTATCGCGTTGACGTCGGAGGTCACAGGTGAGACTGTTCCGGTATCGGGAGCAGAGGGTGTTTGTTTGGTGTGGTGGTATTCAACCACGCTAGAGTTGATTGCAGACCTATTATTGGTTGTGATTAGTGCGGTACATGATTTGCACCACAGGCACCTCGCTGGGTTATATTACCATATTGTGGTTTCATATTACCCACCATTGTTACACCCGTTCATGCATGTAGTAAGGTGGTTACTGAAGGGAATTTACAGTGTGAGGGACGTTTATACCTATAGCATTGTCCGATACATTTGATACACTTTATTATTGTGATTGACAGTTGTTATCCCCTACACACGTTCCCTTGTACCACAATACCTACTACCTACCTACCCCCCATTCCGGGTACAGTTCAGATCAGAAGGGTTTATATGAATACTGGAATATACCATTTCCCTTCTGGTATCACCCCACACCTTGTGTTTTAATATGTTTTTAATATTGACAATGCGTCGTTGTGTTACACTATTAATATAACAATAAAACTTTATTATTTTGCCCATAAGGCTTTTATTGACAACCGCTCACACTCCTATTTGGGTGCGGTTGCTTTCTGTATACCTTACAGTTTCTGTGACTATAGATCAGGGAGTATTGTACCCCTACCATTAATTCATTATAGCCTGGCTGTGCAGTGATAGAAGGGATCTGTGGAAGACTCTCTGTGTCTTCCCATTTACTTGCTAGTCCAGGGGAGCACAGCTCCCTGGACACTACCTTCTATGTCTCTGCTCCCCTTCCTAATGACTTGCGGCTCCCTAGCACATCAAATGTATCCTTATTGCAGCAGGGGGGTGCTGCAGTCCAATTGGCTGTTTCACACCATGTGCCCATTCTCCCAGAGCTTTCTGGGAGGTGTAGTTCCTCTGCGTAGAATTATGTGAGATGGCTGCCGCTATCTGGTGCTCTGCACATGTGCAAGGTGTACTGGTGCTCTGCGAATAAGTGAGGTCTACCAACATGGCCACCACAACTATCGAGCCATTGTGCATGCGCCAGCCTCCTATCGCACATGCGCGAAAATAAAGATGGCCGACGCCTGTATCCCTGGACTGCCCCAGAGATCCGGCACCAAATGGGCCTACAACCTCCCGCAGAGCACCTGAGCGCCTCCACAACCGGCCGCAGTCTCCCGCTTCCCCGCAGCCACAGCGAGGGAGGGGGAACCAAGGGGACCTGGTTATTTTTATATATATATATATATATATATATATCCCCATGTGTCTGCAAGCAGCACAGGGCATTGCCCCTTTAAGAGTTATGCTAAGTAGTGAACATGTGACTAGAATCAGCCTGTGCAGGATTGGAACACTGAGTCTGAGGGAGAGTGGCAGTTTGTTTTGATATGGTGAGGACCACTCGGCAAGTGCCTGACAGATCCATGGAGGGAGGAGACTGGTGGATTTGCTTGCCAGTACAAAGACAGTGAAACCTCAGGGAGCACTGCAACAGCTAAGAGGAGAAATATCAGGATTTAACAGCCAGAGCAAAGAAAGAGATCCACCTGCATTGGAACACAAGTTATGTTTTCAAATTTACTGTAAGAAACACCAGTCTGCAGCTATTGGAATCCAGAGCTCTAACGAAAGGCTATTGTACAAATTCCCTGTCTGATCAGCAGGGTATGTGAACTAATTTGCAGTGACTGTAACATTATAAAAACAGAGGCGCAGCGTTAGTGATTGTTTAGTAGGATGGCAGAAATACTGTGTGGTAATGTGGTAGCCCTACTGTATGTATGTATCCCTGTTCCAAGTGTAACACATGTACCTCCCCCCACTCTCTCGAAGATACTGCTATGGCTACTGCTGTTGTGGTGCTGGCATACCTGTGAGGGTCCAGGAGAGCTGAGTGTCCGTGATGTAGTGGGGGAGCAGGACAGGCTTTTGATGATCTTGGTGATCTTTTACTGGTGACAGCGCCTGCAGCTCCAGTGGCTCCAGGATATCCAGAGACGGTCTCCCACTGGAACAGACTTCTTTCCCCCCCCACCCCCCTGCCCAATAGACTGAGAACTCAGGCAGGGGTAATAAAACAAAGGGGCTTTAATCGCAGTCACTAAAGATGTTTTCACAGCAGATACAGGGTTTACAAAGGATTTCAGGCCTCTGGATGATGATGGCTCTCTTCTAATTGAAGCCTCAGATCTTCCTTGGCCAGTGGACTTACTGGCCTATCTCCCTCACAGCCAGGAGGAGATGGCACACACTTACACTCCCTAGGAGGGGTGGAACTGGACTAACTACAAATTTGCACTTCCTCCCTGAGGCTCAGAAGGGAGGGCATAGGGACTGCACCACAATAGGCTGCACACTGACTCCTATGTCACCACCACCATGTGACCCCATTGATATGTGTTACCAAAGGAATTATTACAACGAAATCAAAGCTCAAAGGCAAAAGTCCCACTGATGTGTAGTCTCCTACATGGTGATGAATTGCTACACGTACAACCAAACAATTTTCAATACCCTCTGTGTCAATCTAAAGTATAAAAAGTGGACTGATTAAGGACATTATCTTGCGTCATTTGCCATTACTACAGAGTGATCCCCTGTTGGCACTGTTATTTTCGCTCAAACCCCTTTTTTCGTATAAAAGTGGCAGAAATATATGTGACCAATTAGTTAGAGCTAATATTGGAGGCATGGATCTTAAACAGACATTTTTGGGGACACCGAAATTAGGTTGATGTAAATGCTATGGTTGCAGTCAATGTAGCAGCATGCAGGAAGGGGTCTTTTTCCATCATCAACACACTGGACAACCGTATTCCATAAAGATATTTTATACCTGTTTATCCAAATATGTTATTTATCTTATCAAATGTTCATTTGTTCTTGGATACGTGGGTGAGGCAACTCAATCAGTGAAGGACAGGATTCGATAACATAAGACTGCCATTTGCAGATGTGACCCAGAGGCACCGGTTGCCCATCATTTCACACAAGCTGGGCACAATGCCAGCCAATTAAGATTCCAGGTGATCAATGGCATGAGGATGAAACGCCGCAGTGGTGACATACAGAGATTGTTACTACGAAAAGAGACTCAATGGATCAGACACCTAGGTACCATAGCCCCTAGAGGCATGAATAAAGACCTGGATCTAAGTTGCTATTTCTAATCCTTGCGTTAACACGTTTGATTTGTGGTATCTTTTAGAGGCCTGATTGGTGAGTATGTATACATTGTGTGTTAAGATCTTCCCTACTTTGCCCTTTAACCTATTCACTGGTATTACAGGTTGCTCCTCTTCCTGAATTTTGCGGCGCAGCTCTCTTGGATCCCCATTGGCAGTTCTTTTTGTTGGGATCTTACCTTTTGTTGCCATTATCTCCACCCACCTCTACCTCCGGATCACTATCTCAACATTTACTCCATCGTTTGTATGGACATGTTTTGAGGTTTTAATCTACAGACCTATCTAGGGTACCAGAACGTTGTTCAGTTGGTTAGTGTTTTTCTTTAACATTTATAAGACCCTTTCCTTTGCATGGTATTATACACGTGTACAGTTTTATATTTGTTATGTTTTAGTTTTTATTATATGCTGTTATTAACTTTTATTTATGTTCTTTTTCTTTATCACCCTATGACCCATAGAGTTGATCTGCTATGCCTCACTGCCTGCCATTCTGACAAGCTTACAAACAGTGCTGTGAGTGTTCTGAGATGGCTGTCCTGGCAACGGAGGGCGCTCTGATAATTTGTGGGAAGCTGCCTGCATTCCTGCTATAATCAGGCTGAGATCAGTAGCAGCTGCTTGAATTTGGACACCTGCACTTGGGCTGGGATTTAACTTTGCGGGAGTACATGATCGCTGTTAGCACCAATGAGGACGTCTGCTTCTCCACACACCCTGTGATGATGTAATCCGTTCCTGCCTATTTCTACTGGGGCTGTGTTAGTTCTCATTCAGCAACCCGTGGATGAAGGAGAGAGAGTGAGAGCAGGCGGTTCACATTTTGTGGACTTTGACGGTTGGATACATATTCTTTTTGTTGCATCAGGATTTCATTTATTTGCATTTGGACATTAGTGCATTTATACTGTATTATTACTATCTTTTTTGGTTTGACTCAGTCTGTTGGGGATGCAGGGTAAGGGAAGTAACTTTGGTCCTATTAGACCTGAGGGAATGGGCCTGAGGAAGGTGTCTTAACCCCCGAAACATTGCCCCCCTATATCCCTCCCCCACCCCTCTTATTCCCCCTCCCCCATTGTTGTTTTCCCTGTCTTTCCCCCTTCCCCTCTATTTTTTTCCCACATTGTTTGCATTTAGAGGGTAATTTTTGTACTTGTGTGATTTTCATTTGCATTGTTCCAATTTATATATTTTGTGCATCTATTATTAAACTTTTTCATTTTTGCAATATTCCCATGTTTTTTTAGTATTCTATCAGTCAGTGAGTGCTGGAACACAGTTTTATATTTTGGTTATTATTTAGGAGGAATTAGGGTCCTCTTTGTTCCTTTTACACCCTGCATTCGCTTTATTGTCAATTTAAGTGGTGTCTATCCCTTTTGTTACTCCCATTACGCATGTTCTGTGACGGCCCAGCTGAAGAGAGCGACAGAAGAAAAAGTCATGCACAGTACATATTTTGTTAGAGAGCGAGCGAGTGAGCATTCCAGTGACAGCATGAATAAGGGAGAGAAGGAGATGAGCAGGGGTTGGGTACATGGTTTGAAGACTTGGTGCTTTTACATATTACAGAGGAGAGGGATGGTACAGGTGTCCAGGACAAGAGCAAGGAAGGGTACATATTGCAGGGGCCAGGGATTGGAGAAATGTTTGCTGTGACATACAGTATGCTCTTACAAAAGAGGTTACTATAGGTGGCAGAAATGAGTGCAAAAGACAGTGGAGTTCATAAGTACAAAGAATGGGAAAGAGGAAAGGAGGAGAGTTGTGAGTTAGATTAAAGGAAGAGAACCTGTTAATGAGGAGAGGTGTTGCAGGAAAAGAAGCAAAAACAGAGTGTACATATTAGATGATTAAATACTCAGGAAAGCAAGGTGTGATGTGTCACGGGAGACCAGTTCTTATCCTACAAAAATATACCTGGATCCTTTGATTGATAAAGCGTGAGATAAAATAAATTGTATTTATTCACACGAGAAACACACACAGCTTGATTTACAAGATAACACGAAATAATACTTACGAGAATGAGGTAAAACGAAATACATGGTTTCCAGAACGAAAGTCCACGAAATGCAGTCTCTAGATATTAATTCCCAGGAGTGGGATTAATACGCAAACCCGAGACGTGAAACCGTCTTTGGCTAGGGGCGCCATTTGCAGATCCTGTTTCTCAGCCGAAAGAAGTTTCTTCGTTCTGCGCTTGCAGAATTCATTTCCAAGTCCTTAGTTCTAACAAACTTTTACGGCGGGGTACAATTCTTGGTTGCGATAAAACATCTTGGTACCACACGCTGTGCTTTCCGATGTCACACAGATGAACGATGTAGAACACATAACCGATAGCCTGCACGGGCTTATAACCCTCCCAAGCCTATCGGGATAATACACAGCCAATCTTGGTGTGGGAAGCAAATTCCCACCCAATGTCAAGTTTGCCAGCAGTTCCTGCAACCGGGCAAAAGGCTTCACGGTATGCCAAGGGTCATGCGCTAACTTCACACTTAACCCGCTTAGCACAACTGACCAAGCCCCCTTGCACAGCGGAAGAAAGTCTACCTTTCTCCAGGATGCCCGGACATCTGCTAGGCAAATTGTTTATATACAGTTCCTGACACTTATCACTTTCCCCAGGTTGGTGTCTTTTGAAGCCACAGACTTTTGCAGACACCCTGGAGCCTGCTCCACAGGGAATTTCAGAAGTCCTGACTGACTCATCCCTGATCATAAATGGCAATGGTGAATGCTTAATGTATCCGCTGCCCTGCCTGACTGAAATGTAAATGTCCCGGTTCCTATAACTTTAAAGTACTAAACTCTAAGCTACTTCTCATTTATGCTTTTAAATAAATGTTACAGTTCTAATAGCTATACTAGATTATATGTCTACAACTTAGCACTCTACACACCAAAAATCAGAAAGCTAGGACGTTCCTATCCAAAGTTAGCTGCTTAATTATGTGAGGGCTATGAGGTGTTTTGTGGTTACACTTTTCTCTGGTCTGAGGTTTGAGATTGGTATGCAATGTTGCAATCCCCGGCCGCAATTGATAACCGCAGACGTACTTTACCAATTGACCTTAATTGAATGAGGAAACTACATTATACATTATTGCGATCCGGCCTCGTTTCATGACCGCAGACCACTTATCCAATTTAACTTGCGATTAAGGTTTCCCTTGCTTGTCTGTGGTTACCCAGTGATACAGTATTGTAATGCCAGCTCGACCACAAAACCAAAGGCATGCGTATCCAATTAACCCTTTAAACAGTGCTCGAGGCCCCTTATTCCTAGCGGGCGCATTTTAGACATATTATCACATATTAATAGGACTGCAACCAGCCCTGGATTTCATAACTGACACTTTATAGTTACTTTATTTGACTCAAGGGAACCCAGACAAGCAGAATGCCTTTATTTCATGGCCTGGGTACCCCTTCACAGTCACTTGATGGTTGTGTGAATATTCATTGTATTGAAGGAGGTTATAGTACAGTAGGTGAAACTGAAGGAAGGATAATGGTCCCGGCAAACAAGTTGTAAAATAGACAGTATTCATGGTAGATGATGAAGATAATACATATGTCCAGTGATATCCTCATGTACTTGAGCAAGATGCAGCCAGACAGAAGCCTACCTCATTTTCAATTCCTTCATAACTCCACCTGCACTTAAAAATATTCACTTTGAAATATGAACATTTGTTAACTGCAATGTATCTCCAAATGGAATTAGAACATACTGCTAAACATCACATGACATCGCCAAATTGAACAGATGTAATTTGAACATTACAGCCAGGACAAATGTCTTAAGAGGAAATTAAAGGTGTAAGCAGACTAAAAAAACAGAAATCTCAGAGTGCAAATGTCCTCAGGTACAAGAGAGGCAAGAGAGGGGGTGGACGGCGCAAACTCCAGTTCGGCTTTCAATACTTACATGGCCTCTTACGTTTTGTAAGTGCATTCTGTATTACATTTACATGAGTAAAAATATATTGCACTATTTTTCTTCTCTCTTATTATAATAAGGATTTCTCAAGAGTTCTGCTGTTTGCTGTTGGTATGCAAAGAGGTCTTTCCTCTGAAATGCTCGTTTGAATTGGACACCACGTGGGTGGGAATAACTTGAGTACATTTTTAAATTATCCATATTACTACACAGTGTTGCACTCATTTTTCTTCATTTGTTTTTCCCCTTTATATATGGACCTGAGGACATCTGCGCTCGGAGATTTCTGTTTTTCCTTGTAATTAAGACCCCTGGAAAGAGTCTTTCTTTTGGAGCTGCACTGTCGTTTATGGTTGTACTTATATTTTTATGTTTTTAAGTCACTGCACATTTTTTCACTCAAAGTGTTATTTGCGCTGAATTTTTTTCCCCTTGTAAGCAGACTAACATCTAACATACCAGAAAAGCTACAGTATACAGTTGATGAAAGGGGGAACGATCAGAGTCCATAGAGGAGTGAACATATAAATCAACTGAGCAAATGGCGTTTGATTAAATAGAACAGACTTGGAGACCCTGTATGATACCACAGGGCAGACACTGCAGTGATTTATGTTTTTAATTTACTTTGTATGCTAGCATTTTTTGTGTCACTTTATTTAACCCTTCTGCTTGCCGGGTCCTGTAACACATTGTATAGGATTTTATGTAGTCTTCATATAGAATTCTAAAACCCTAACTACATACTGTACTGTATGTAACTTGAAAATTATAGGTTTATGAAGGAATAAAACAATGACAGCAATCTGTACTCAATATACAGTACAGGTATATTGGTTTAGGAGTAATCTGATAATACCTTGCTTATTAGTGAGGTGCAAATCTGCGTTGGTTAGCTTCATGAAAGTTCCTTACAATGTTTTACAGCTACGTAACTAGTAACACAAGAAAACATGAATTTAGTTACTTTGCCAGGCCAAAAAGTGTGTGTGTGTGTCTCCCAAATGTCCAAACTGGACAAATAAATAGTGTACTGCACTGCATGGATTTATGGCCCTAGATTCATTAAAGGTCAATAAATGAAAAAACAAAATGCTGTTATCCGTGTTTAACCCTTTGAGAACCGGAGAAGCCACTGCACAGAGTGCCACAGACCCTCCGGCACTCCAAACACATGACCTCCTCCTGAAGTGGTCACGTAATCATTCCATCACTGATGACAGGACAGAAGGGAAGAGTTATCCCCCTTTGAATACTCAGGGAAGATCTTTACCTGTATGAGTGGCCATTTTTGGACATGGCTACTATGTCATGGGGCCCTTTAAATTCCAGAACTCATGATGTAGTAGCTACGTCCTGGGTGACTCAAGGGTTTAACACCAATTTTATTTATCGACCTACTCACTAAAGCTATATCGCCAGTGGTAAAGCAGTTATGAAGAGCTATTTATCGAAGAGATACAGTATGTCAGTGTTATTAGTAATGTAGCGTATGAAAATGAGCATGCAAATGAGTAATTAACACAAAATTATTTATTCCCTGGCTATTCACTAAACTCTGATACCTGGTGATATCAGACTACCATCAATCCTTCTAACCTACCCAGTCTGTCATTAAGCCTATCTTACTTTGTTTACTGTACTGTATGTATAAAATGGCCAATATTTACAAACAGATGCAGCCAAGATTATTAGAAAACTTGTACGTGGGAAATTCTGGGAGATTCTGGGGCAGTCTCACAGTAAATGCCTCAACATTGCCTCAACATTTCTATGAGATTCTTAATGGCCCATCTGATTAACACAGCGGGGGGGGGGGGGTGTCCCTGCAGTTCCCATTCAAATTGAATGGGACTGCAGCGAACCCTGCTGTGTTAATCCGATGGGCCATTAAGAATCTCACAGAAATGTTGAGGCAATGTTGCGGCATTTTCTGTGAGACTGTCCCAGAATTTCCAAGGCAAGAGTTCTGATACTCGAGGCTGCATCTGTAGGCAAGATGAGACTTGCCAACCTAGAATAGGTGATAAAAATATATATTAATATTGTAGAAAATTTTATTATACTACTTCCTTAGTATTCCAAGTAGCCAGCTGGTCTTGGTCAACCCATAACTAGCTGACCATGTAGGTTACTAAAGGACTTATATTTGCACACTGTATGGATACTATTCTTTTTAGATGATATTTGTACATTGTTATTGTTGTATGTTGACCCCTTTGGTACCTGCAGCCATTCCTTTGAAATACTGTATTGATAGCCTCAGGTATCAAAAGGTTAAAACAAAAATGCCATGGGGTTTTTGTAAGAAATCATATTATATAACCCTACGGCAAAAAAAAGTGTGATGCTGTATGTCTCACGCTCTGCAATTGCAGTGCTAGCACTGATTAGCACAACTTTCTATGAATAATAGCTTATTTGTATTGCCAGGGCTATTTAACGCTGAATTAACAATTTTTTTTGGTGTATGCAAATTAGATGAATATTGCTACTCATATTTAAATAAACTATTCATAGGGAATATGGCAGTACTTCTAAAAGATATTGCTGCAATCCCACTTTTGAATTACGCCAAACTTTTGCACAATAGATTGAATTTTAGTTAGTCTTTAACATGGTTCCTACTCATCATGTTGGGGTAATAGGTAGAACTGTAGATTAGCATACTCAATATTCTTTAAGACATATGGCCTTGATACCACTGATCCACTCCTTCAGTTACTTACATTTAATTTATCTTTAAAAAAAAAAATTGCTGATGTTTGATAAGAAAGCCTTCTGTCTATATACATTTATAAATCATAAATGCAATCTAAATTATAAACTAATATATTTTAACTGGTTTAGCTGTCAGACTAAGGTAAATTAAAAATACAATTACCCCGAAATAAATATAACTGGAGTGGCAATGTAAATAACATGTATTTTTCTACTGTACATTGAGTTTTGTGTCACTCTTAGGAAGACTCCCATCACACTCCATCAGTGACTGATTCCACTCTTACTGCGGAAGCACTTGACCAGACTATTGCCATGTTTGACACCGTTGAAGAGGTACTTAAACACTTTAATCCCAATACATGGCAAGAAGACCTAGAGAATCTTTACACAGATACATCTCACTTCCGTGGTAGATCTTATCAAGATAAAAAATCGAAAGGTAAGACATTTTTTTTTTTTAATATATAGCTTTAGAAATAGTTAAATAAAATCTATGCAATACTTTACAATGAGGTGTACACTACCAAGTGCTAGAAGAGTGTCTTAATGTTTACATATAACTTGGTGCACTGTTTGAGTGCTTGGGGGTTTATAACTATATTAAATATAAAATGTTTTAAATTGTAAAGGAAATATTGATATCCTCCACATATACTTAAGTAATAATCCCCGAAGAACAGGGCATTACTGGCCAATAATGCCCTGGTGGCTTTCAACTCTTCCAGCCAAGGGCATTATTGGCCAGTAATGCCCTGTTCTTCAGGGATTATTATTATTATAGGCTAAATGTAGGTTATTTCATAAATAATAGACACTTTTGTATAGTTAAATAGATTTTTTTATTAAAATAAAATGGTAAATACATGAAACCACCTCTATATACGCTTACACTGCAGATATCTATATCCACACACTGCCGCCCCCTCTGTGTACACACACACATACTGCTGCTACACACACACACAACAGCATACCACACACAACACAGCACCTCTACACACACAGGCACACCACACACACACACACACACTGGAGCTCTAGACACACAACACAGCACCTCCTCTACACTCACAACACAGCACCTCTACACACACAACACAGCAGCTCTACACACACAAACTACTGCTATACACACATGCTACACCCATAAACACTGCTGCTGACACTGACACACACACACACTGGAGCTCTATATACACACACATCAGCTCTACACACACACAAACTGCTGCTACACATACAACAGCACAACACACACACACACTCAGACTGCAGCCACAATAAAAAAATGCAGCCACTTACTAAACTTTGCACTCTCCCGCCCATCTCTGCACACAACACAGCACAACACAGCACCACAACACACACCCCACACACACACACACACACACACACACACACAACACTGCATCTCTATACACAGCACCTCTACACATAATACAGCACCTCTACACACACACACAAACTGCTGCTACACCCATAAACACTGCTGCTGACACACACACACACAGCACCTCTAGACAGATATACAACACCACAGCACAGCACACACACACACACTGTTACTGACACACTCACACACAAACTGCAGACAGCCACTTACTTATTTGCAGATTCTCTCCACCCCCCCCCCCCCCCAATTCAACTGAATCTGCTCAGAAAATCTCAGTCAGCTCGGGAGGGGGAGGAGTCAACCCGTGGCTGATACGTCCTGACCAATCCCCTGCCCTGTCTCAGAGCTGTTATTTCATTCTAACCAATCCCCTGCCCTGTCTCAGCTGTTCTGAAAGCTGATTGGCTGGAAATAAACACATTGAAAACTGCACTTTGCAAGCTGCTAAAATTCCGGGCATTACTGATTGGATAATGCCCGGAATTTTAACCAATCAGAGAGCAGGGTTTTCAATAATGCCCGGAATTTTACTACTTTAGCCTATAATATATAATAATTTAAATGCTGCAAAGGAATAATAAACATAATGGAAGTTTGCATTTCCATTTACCATTATGTTGTAGCTGTCAGTTAAAGTAAAGGAAACTGCTTAACAGCTCAAATCACAGTAAATATAATAATTTGAGATAAGATAATTGTGTAAAAAGAAAAACAAAGATTTTTTTTTTTTAAATAGCACCTAGGTTTAAAATGAGTTTAACCAAGTACTAAAGTAGGATGTATTTTGCAAGAACTATTTGTTTCAAGAATGACGTTCCTTTTAAACAGATGACAGTGATAGTTCATGCTACATTTATGATGTATCAACATGTCAGTTTTAATGCTGCAGCGTGTGACAAGTACTGTTGCATCCAACATTAGGAAATAAAAGTTAAATCTTCATATATTTTGTGTGTACAATTACTAATTCCCTTGATTAAAAAAAAGTACCAATAATGTAATAAATGTTAATACTGTTCCTAGTACTAATACTAGTATTCTCTGATTTGTTCATATTTATGTTGTACTCTTCATAATCAATATTTATGAATGAATGAAAAATATATAATATAAACAATAATGCTAGAATGTCTAAATAATTGTTGAGTGGAATGACAGGACTTTTGTAGTATAGATTTAGATTATATTTTTTAGTTTTAATTTAACTGGGTAAATGCTGAGTGGTAGCCCCATAATTTAACAAACAGTATTTTCTGTTGCATCTGTGGAACATCGATGTGAATTTAGATTCGTAACTATAAGTATATATTACTGTACAGTATATTGACCAAACAGTATTACATGAAGAAACACTGTACTGTATATTGTCACAGCCAAACCTGCAGTGTTTAGTGCTCATATTGACTCAGTACGGTTTTAAGTACATGTAAATAGCTTGCTAATAGATACATAAATATCTTTGTGTGCAAAAATCAATATATGAAGTCTAATCTTTATGGCAATCAACATTCCTTGATTGTAACACCGTATGCTGGTCTTATTGGACATCTTCTAAAACATCAGAGATAAAAAAGTAAACACCAGCTAAGGACCTTCAGAAATCAGAACACTTTTCCTGGAACATGTTACATTCGATTCCATTTGCTGCGTTTTTACATATTCTTATGGGCCTATTTATTAACTCTATGGAGCCTATGCATTAAGCACCAATAAGCCACTTATCGATGCCTTTTCGCCAAAAAAAACTACTGTTTTTCAGTAAGCTCCAATAAGTCGGTGATAAAAGCAATTTTTGGCAAAAAAATTCCCCCTGAGGGAAAAAAAATGCCAAACGAGCGTCGAGAAGTCACTTATCGGCAGATTTTCAAACTCGTGCAATCCTAATAGCCCCAATTAGCTTATCGAGGCTAATCGAAGCTCTTGAATAGAGATTTCCTCTCAAAATCCACCCCCCGGGAAAAGTTGGCAGGAAGGTGGTGAGAAGCTGCCGATAAGCGGTGACAGGGGAATTACTCATATTGATGCCAGGAGTCTGGAGCTGTTACCCATTAATATCAGCACCGGAGACCCCCGGCATGAATCCCATGCAGTAAAAATGCATTTACAGGCAACTTCATTACCTTAGAGGCTAGCCACTAAGGCAATGAATGGGTTAAGGAACAACAGCAGCTTATTGGGGGCAGAGGGCGTGAGTGAAGCGGGTACTTGGGCCTTCACTCATACCCTCTGCCCCCATTAAACATTACAATATGTACTAACCACCAATACACAACCCGCCCCCTGTGCCCCCACATAAAAGCATTTATTAATTTTTTATACACAGGATTGATACCAGAGGCCAGTGAGGGTCCCCGAGTGGTCCTGGTGGGGGTCCCCGTGTGGTCTTGGCGGGTGTCTGGGGACCATCTGGTGGTCCCCGCTGGTCTCTGGGGCCCCCTGAGTGATCCCCACGGGTGTCTGGCAGCCCTCGGTTGGTCCCGTAGTCTCCACTGGCCTGTGGTAGCAAACCTGTGCCTAAAAAAAAAAAATATACGCATAAATTCAAATAAATAAATCCCCCCCCCCAATATATAGGTACAGTAATGGGCAAAATTACTATTATCCAGATATGGATAATAGCTCATATGCCCATTATAAAATAAAACATAAGCCAGCCAGCATAAATAAAGTAAATAAACCTTACTACTTACCCCTGCATTCTCATCAGCATACTCCAGGTCCATATCCTCCGTTGCCAGTAAGAATACAAGAAAAAATACAATCTAATGGCCCGTAACGCCTTAATCACCTTAGTGGTTAATAACCGCTATAGTAATTAAGGGGTTAACCCCTGTCCCACGATACCCACCCAGGAGGGCTAAGATCCAACCCCGGGCCCACTAAACCCACCCTGTAGCTATTGATGGCACAGTGGTATATCATACCCATATAATATGGGCATGATAAGCCACTATAACACTCAATGGTCAACCTAATAAAAATAATGAATGCCAAAAATACACAATAATCGCATAAATGCAGAAGCACCTAAACACCCCAAAAATAAAAGAACTAAATAGCCTAATAGTACACATCACAAATAATTATCTATCACCAAAATATCTAAATTATAACAATTATGTTATTCCAAAACAATACAATTAAATAAACAACTATCCAAGCAAACTATGAAACAAATAAAACCACTAGCCAACAAAACAATTAATTAATTTACAACACTAGCCAAAAAAAAATTAATTAATTAAAACCAGTAGCCAACAAAACATATAAATAATTAAAAACGTTAACCAATCCTAAAATGTACTAATAACATGCCATCCAAATGCAAATCAATTTAATCAAAACAATAAACAGAAATTGAAAAAATAACTATAAATAGAAAACAAGCATTTGCCAAAAAAAGCAGTCTGTCACTGTATTTATCTTTAACGTAAACGGGCACAGATTAATACATTATCAGTCAATGGGCAATGAAAAACATTAAAAGAAACAAATACAATCATAAAACCTGTAAAATTAAAATTTCATACATTCAATATTTTTCTTACCTTTAGAAGCGTTGGCCCTCCGAATCCTGGTGATTCTGCAAGCTCTCTTACCGCGATGTCATCAAAGTCAATCCAACGCCATCCACCTTGAAGATTCGGAAAAGGTAACATAATTTTCTTTCTTTTATCACCGTCTTCTTTCATCATCTGTCATTCTTTCTTTTCTTTAATCTTCTATATTCTTCTGTCAATCCAAAACCCAATGGTAAATCCAGAACAGGATGTTCTCTTGTCGTCTTCTTCCTGTTAAATGAGGCGTCCAGGTCTTATATAGGGGCTGTGACATCACATTTTCAGGTCAGATGATACAGCTCCAATCTGATTGGATACTGTATCATGTGCCTGCCTCTCTTTTTTTTTAAGGATGTGACGTCATCTCCAAGGGAGGTACATCACATACTTCAAACCACATGGACATATCACATGGTATTATAGCCAATGGGATTGAAGACAATCCCATGGGTTGCTGTACCATGTGATAGGTTACATTAGTTCAAAAGGATGTGACATCATCCCTTAAAGTGACGTCACATCCTTTTGAACTAATGTGACTTATCACATGGTACAGCAACCAATGGGATTGTCTTCAATTCCATTGGCTGTAATACCTTGTTATATAGGTATTATGGTGATATAGTTTGAAGGATGTGACTTACCTCCCTTGGAGATGATGTCACACCCTTAACAAACAAAAAAAGAGGCTGACACATGATTCAGCGTCAATCAGATTGGAGCTGTACCATCTGACCTGAATATGTGACATCATAGACCATACATAAGGCCTTGACGTCTTATTTAACAGGAAGAAGATGACAACACAACATCCGTTGGGACTTACCATGGCTTTGGATTTACAGATGAAGAAAGATTAACGATGAAAGAAATTAAAGAAATAATGACAGAAGAAGATAAAAGAAAGAAGAATTTTGTTACATATTCCGAATCTTCAAGGTGGATGGCATTGGATTGACTTTGATGACGTAACGGTACAAGAGCTTGCAGAAACGCTAGGATTCAGAGGGTCAATGCTTCTAAAGGTAAGAAAAATATTGAATTTATGTAAATGTATTTTTTCAGTTTTTTTAATTGTAGTTTTTTCTTTTTATGTTTTTCATTGCCCATTGGCATATTGTAGAATGTATATTAATCTGTGGCTGTATAGGGTACAGATAAATACAGTGACAGTCAATGCATTTTTTGGCAAAAGTGTTTTTTCTACTGATAGTTGCTTTTTTATTTAGCATTAGTTTATTAAGCAAACAGCAAAATTAACCCACTACAAGCGCTAACCTACATCAAAACAAATGTGATATATACAAAAGTGAATACAAGGAAATAACCACTTAAGTGATGGTGAAAATAAAGCTGCCAAGGGGAACTACATAAAACAGATGATTCCAAACCTGTTGACAATAATAAAAATACAAAATAAGAGTCCCCGGCGCTAAAGATAAAGTCCAAGATACCGTAGTCCAAATGGATAGTCTGAGATATGGGACTTCTCTGGATTGGTAGATGGAGTATAGGAAAAGTTCCAGATGGGTGGGGGTGTCCTCAGGGATAAATCCACAATGGTTCTGCAATAATAGAAACAAAAGGACACACCAATTGCGCAGTATGTAACAGCTCAAGTCCCTATCTAGAACAATGAACAAAGAAACCCTACTTACAAGATAATATCTTGTTGGTACAGGGGAGAGAATCTGTACTTAGTATCCTGTCTTCAACACGATATTTCACGGACCCCACGTGATCCAAAGTGGTGATTCTTCCCTTCAGATGGCGATTACACTCGCAGGTATAGCGGATACAGCACACCCATGCGTGAAGGGAAAGTGGACACAAATGATGTAATACGTACTACACTTTAATAAAATATTTAAAAACACAATCTACCCACACTTACAATAAATGGGGGATAGTGATACAACTCACGGATGCCGTCCGCAACCTGTTAACAGCCTGATCAGCAAACGGAGAGACTCACTGGATGCAGTACCCGCGACTAGCGAACCGATGACGTCAGCAATGCAGGACGCTCTCACAGCGTCAGGCGGCTAAGGTGGCTGGACCGGCTCAAAAAACTAAGCTCCTCCTCCCTACGCGTTTCGTGACTCAGCAGAGTGTAATCGCCATCTGAAGGGAAGAATCACCGCGTTGGTTCACGTGGGGTCCGTGAAATATCGTGTTGAAGACAGGATACTAAGTACAGATTCTCTCCCCTGTACCAACAAGATATTATCTTGTAAGTAGGGTTTCTTTGTTCATTATTCTAGATAGGGACTTGAGCTGTTACATACTGCGCAATTGGTGTGTCCTTTTGTTTCTATTATTGCAGAACCCTTGTGGATTTATCCCTGAGGACACCACCACCCATCTGGAATTTTTCCTATACTCCATCTACCAATCCAGAGAAGTCCCATATCTCAGACTATCCATTTGGACTACAGTATCTTGGACTTTATCTTTAGCGCTGGGGACTCTTATTTTGTATTTATACTGCCTCAGGGACCCCCTGCTTCCCGAGTTACAGGCCCTGGTATGGGGCATCGGGTGCCGGCATTGTCGCCATTTTTAAATCTTCTGCGTCACGTGACCATGGGATTTAAATACTCGAGGAGATACCGGCACCCCATACCAGGGCCTGTAACTTGGGAAGCAGGGGGTCCCCGAGGCTGAAATCAATGCGTTTCATCTCAGGAGACCCACTGCTCCTGCACACTATTAATACAAATTACATTAAAGCAGCTTAATTAACATAGCAGGTAACCGTTACAGTAACACCTGAGTTAAAAAAAAATATTTGGGTTTTAATACTAGTGTATTGTAGCAGCGGCTTTGCAGAACAGAACCGCGTTAATTTGAGGTCTGGAGACCCCCTGCTTCCCAAGATACAGGCCATGATATGGGGTGCTGGCATCTCCAATGAAATTTATTCCCACTTGACCATGGGAATCAAATGCATAGGAGATACCGGCACCCCATAACAGGGCCTGTATCTCGGGATGCAGTGGGTCACCGGACCTGAAATCAACACGGTTCTGCTCCAGAGACCCCCTGCTCATCTACACTAGTAATACAATTTAAATTAAACATTTAATTTCGGGCGAGATTTGGAGAGGCAGCTCTCTCTCTGCAGCAGAAAGAAATCTCTGGGTGAGTCCTTTTCAGAGAGGTGATCATCACGTCGCCGGCTACCGGCCTTTTTTAAAAATGTTGCTATCACAGGTATTCTGGGCTTCTGCATACCGTGATAGCAATGCTGTCAAAACGGGAGATTAAAACAGCCCAGCGATTTTTTTTTACGGCGCTTTGTGTATAGGCCCCTATATGTGCTGTTTGAAGTAGCTACTACGTCATGGGACTTGGCACTTTTGGCACATGATATAGTAGCTAGATCACAATGTATGTGCTCGCTCGTATTTATTAGGGAGATTGGGTTCGCACACCTATGTGATGAAGCGGTCACATGATCACATGAGAGAAGGAGTCACGTGAGGGGAGTGCCACAGGTGCATTGGCACTCCGATGCCACGGCCCCTCTGGCACACAAAGGGTTGAACTAGGAGTTTTTAAATGCAATACTGTCTGAAAACAGAATACTATATTTACAGTATGTAATAAAAATTAGGAGTTTTCACTTATTTATTAAGATTGTTACTAAATGCAACAGAAAAAGTACTCAGAGGTACTAAGAGGAAATAAATCCCTTTGGTACTGTAGGTGCACCACAGTTATGAAGTATGAGCGGTTTTGAAACGAATTTATTGCGCAGAAAAAGGTGCACGGTGGTACTTGAGAAAAGGAAACCCTATGTAATGCCCTGGCGGGCTAGTATGATGAATTAATTAAAATATATACATTTTACTGATGTAATGTTAAAATAGGCATTCAGGTGTCAATAACAATATAATTATAAATACTCCAATACAATGTATGATTGGATGTCCCATACATACTGAAAGACATATGTCCATCGAGTTCAACCTCCAGTACAGTATGTTAAATTAAGTTGTCTGATGTATTCATCTTATATTTTTATTTATATTGCTCAAGAGGAAGGCAATAATACATTAATTCCTGACTTCAGCAATGGCATTCAGATTTCAAGTGCAGACGAGTCTGAATAAAATATACTTATTTAAAAATCTATATTTCATTTTCCTTTTTCATCACAATCAAATACTGTACTTTACTTTCAATTTTATTGAAATGACATTCATTTATCTTTTCAAGGACTTTTAAATATGATCATTATAGTGAATGTACTGATGTCAGGTACTGTAAACTCAGAGCGCTATTCATTTGGATAGAGCTCACAGCTTGTCTAACACAAACAACTTCACAGCATATTGTACAAGGGCTCATGTGTTGGTGCACATGGAGATAAATGGTAAGATTCGTGAGCAAGCAAATGCATTCGGGTCACACAAAGTATGTGGTACTGTAATTGGGTGCCAAAAGGTGTCTTTGATGATTAGCAAAGCTAGCTATATGTGTTCTCAGGGCATACGGGCCTGGTACAGAATCTCACACTGGAGCTGCTAAAAAAAGAATAGGTGCAGGATCATTCAGATATCGTAGCTCATGGCTCTGATTATGGTCAGAGTGGTCAAAAGTCTGCAGCTCCGGGGCAGTGTCCCCGATGGAGCTGCTGGGGTTTCATGCTTCTGAATGCGACCCCCACAGCATTAATACTTTGGTGCTGCAACCACCACTGTCATGTGACTACGCTTGGCAGCAGCACCAAAGACAGTTAGGCTAATGTCCCGTTGCACGCGTCCGCACGGCTGGCTTGCTTGCCGGCGGCGCGTGCAACTCGCTGTACCGCGATCTGCGGTCTACAGGATGCTTTTCTCGGAGCGGGGGGGGGCGTGGCCAAAAGGGTCGGGGGGGCGCGGCCATGACGTGAGGGGGCGCGGCCATGACGTGAGGGGCCGGAGCGGGAGGTGGGAGGATTGACTGGGAGGATTGACTGGGAGGATTGACAGGGAGGATTGAAAGGGAGGGGGGGCGTGGCTTGAGCGCAGGGACCCGCTACTCTTCCCCCCCTCCCTCCACGGGCTGCCACGGGCTGCAGGTAAGTAAAAAAAACACACACACGCAGGCACTCATACATACATACATACACACACACACACACACACACACACACACACACACAGGCAGGCACTCACGCACTCACGCACTCATACACACACACACAGACAGAGACAGGCACGCACACAGACAGGCACACACATACACACACTCATACACACACACACACACACACACAGACAGGCACTCAGGCACACATACACACACACACACAGGCACTCAGGCACACACATATACAGACAGGCACTCACCTGCTTTCACTCCACACTCCTCCCCGCTCCCCGAAGCCTCTCCTCCTCCCGCAGCCTCCCCTCCCCATTGGCTCACAGCCACACCACGTGACGCGTCGAAGCTAGGAAACACCATTCTGTGGTGTCTCCTAGCGGCTGACGCGCCACAGCGTGTGATCAGCTGTGCAGCCAGTGGGGACCGGGACCGACTCGCGAGGATTCCCCTGCTGGTGGGGAACTCGCTACATTGCCGCCCGCGCCAACGAGCGCAGCGGGTCCCAGGCCTTAGGCTTACTTGTAATGACTCACATGAAATGTGTGCATCGGTCAGCACAGGCTCTGTGGGGAATGACTTCAGTGACCTCATTACCAGGCATCCCCACTACCTATTAGAGATGCCAGTTCCCAACTTGCTGTGCTTCACAATTTTCTAGTTAACCTAGATGAAAGATGTGTTGCTTCTGTGCTGCAGTGAGTTCCTGCTTCCTGGTTCAGTTTTGGCTGATTCCAAACCCTGGTTCTAGCTCTGGCTCACATCAGGCTACTCTACAGTATTAATTCTGATCCTGGGTTTCAACTCTGATTGACTGACTACTCTGTTGATCCTGATTCTGACTCCAGCTCACATCAGACTACTCTATTGATCCTGTTCCCTGGTTCCAATTCCAGATCACCTGCTGACCATTCTTCCTGCCTGCTACCTGCTTTTACCCGTGCAATCTTGACTTCTCTGCTTATCCAGTCCCTGACTGTTCTCTTATCCTTTTTTCGTTCTGTAAGAAACAAAAGTTATTCTGATTACAATCACAAGTTATATTTTTGTGTATAGGTTAACTGTACTGAATCCTGGTCTCCCATCTATTTCACCATGGTATTTGATAGATTGTGAAGCCAAAACATAGAAAGAAGATTCATAACCACCTGGAGAGGAAATGGATAACCTGCAGCATATCTGAAATATGCTGCAGTGTCTACAAAGTTTTCACTTTACGAATGGAAAATGCTGTAACATTTGCGCTCGACAGCAACAGGTGGCTTATAAAACGATTGTCACATGTTCCACTGATTCTGTCCTGATGTTTCCTTTGCCAAATTACTTTGATAGAAAACTGTTACGCCTGTATGCCCGCAGACCTGGCAAGACCCCAGTACTGAGGTGGAAACGGTATTGCACCACACACCCACAGCAGTGGGAGCAAGCCCGGAGTGTGGTTTAGTGTTGCTGGGCCTGAAGAAAGAGTGGTTAGCGATACTTGCAACGTTCGTAGGAGTAGGCGTAGGGATAGTCGTGTCCGTGTGCCAATGTCCAAGGGGTCCAGAGAGTAGAGTCCTTGGTGTACAAAGCCAGGTCCATGGGTTCCAGAGAGCAGCGAGGTCGAGAGTGTAGCAAGGTTCAAAGGGGTACAGAGAGCAGGGTAGTCCAGGACAAGCAGAGGTCAAAGCCAGGGAAATCCAAGATAAACACAGGAGCAGGATACAGCAGGGACACAGAGGGAGCACAGCATAGGTCAGCACACAGGGAAACAGGAACTATGCAGAGCGAGGAAGAAGTGGACAAACAGGGATTATAAAGGGAGACACACCAATAGGAGAGAGGGGAGGAGCAGAGAGAGAAGTGGGAGACAACAGGGATAGGTCAGGAAGATGAGAGGAGGAGACAGAAGGGGCAGTCAGGGGAGTGACCTGTGGGGATTGGGAGGAGGAGTCAGGATCGTGGCAGACCAGAGAAGAGGAGCGTGTGCGCGCGCCCTCTGTAAGTTGAGGGTGTGCGCACACAGGATGCGAGAGGGAGATGGCCTGCAGGGACCAGGAGGAGGAAGTAGAAGGAGGACATAGCCCAGAGGCGGAGCGTGTACGCACGCCCTCCGTGAGCTGCGGGGTGCATGCACAGGCCGCTTCACCAGGCGCACGGAGCGCCGTGGAAGCACCGCTGGGAGGAGGCAGAGGAGCGGACAGAGCCGCCGGGGACGGTAAGGCAGAGACCGCAGGTGTATGGGAGCGAGGAGTGTCATTGCAGGAGGTCGGGGACCGCGCGGGTGTGCGAGGCCTGCGGGGTAAGCGCTGAGGTAGGGGGAGAGAGGTAGATGGAGTGAGACAGGAGTGGGAAAGGGTAGAAGGATTGGTAGGAGATGGGACAGTGGGAGAGACAGAAGGGGAAAGAATCCCCTGGATCATCACAAAAACACTGTAAATTTCAGGTTTTTCATATCCACTGCAAGCTTCATTTTCATTTACGTTCAGCCACTTTTCTTTCTGATGAGGTCAAGATTGTTTTTATTCTTCTGAACCTGACAGGTGATGCCCTGCTGTGGGCTGTACAACTCCTTGCTCAGAACAGCCCTCTCTTGGAGGTCTATACTGATTTTAAGGCCGAGTTCAAGAAATACCTGTATTTGACCCAAAGGAAAACCTTAAACCCTCATCAGGATTATAGGTGAAAAAATAGGTATACAATCAGCGCTTATGCAAACAACAAAAATAAATATGACCTTTGATACAATTGTCCAAGTGGTAGTCCTGGAGCTGCCTGAGGAGATTGTTCTGGTATCTTTCACCCAGAATTGGATTCGTGGAGCAAGGCAACCTCTTCTGGCGCTGAGGCAAGGATGTAGAGGGATTTGCTTGAAACTTCTTCTATTGGACTAGAACCTCAGGAAAAAAAGAGAAAAAGAAAAAACATGCAGGAAGCCTGCAATAGTGTATTACCCAAGGGATAACAATAGAGTTATTATAAGGAGCAATTTATTATAAAATATAATATTAAAAGTGACCATGGATAAGCAAGGTTAAACAAACATGATTAAAATGCATTGAATTAAATGAATTGAATGAATTAAATGAATCAGTGCTTTAGCACTGGATGGTGGTGAGGATAAGTGCCTAAGCACTACCCAAACTCTGAACTTGAAGCTTGGTCCAAGATATCTTCGCTTGCTCCGCCTGGTTAAAATTGAAAACCTACTCACCAGATGTGAATAGGTATTAAGCACTGGTTTTAATGGTCTTTGCCGCCGGGATCGCCTCTAGCCTGGTGGTGTATTCGTCTGCTGCTGCCGGGGATCAGGTTCTGTGCTCCATCATGAATCTCTTCCTAGAAACACTCGATCCGCTCGCGCAATTACGTCACCAGTGTTAGTCCACTGCTACGGTGTCCCAACATCTTTCTGATGAGGTCAAGATTGTTTTTATTCTTCTGAACCTGACAGGTGATGCCCTGCTGTGGGCTGGACAACTCCTTGCTCAAAACAGCCCTCTCTTGGAGGTCTATACTGATTTTAAGGCCGAGTTCAAGAAATACCTGTATTTGACCCAAAGGAAAACCTTAAACCCTCATCAGGATTATGATGTCCCAATAACCGGCGTCTTGTTGCCACTGTTCCCTTCGGTCGTGTATATATCTCTCTATCCTGTATCCTGTCCGGAGACTGTCATGTTACACCAGTATATAAAGGAAAACCTTGAAAAGGCCTTTATTACCCAATCTAAGTCACCCACTGGAGCACCTCTGGTTTTTGTCCCTAAAAAAGAAGGAACCTTGAGACTTTGCATAGATTAAAGTGCTCTAACCGAAGTCACCATAAAGAATTGATACTTCAGGAAATTGGGTCTCCATGGGGCTTATAATTTGGTACCTATGTGGTATTTTGGGAAATTTTAGACCAGTTTCTTGTGGTATATTTAGATAACATACTCTTCTTCTCAAGTAACCTTCAACAACATGAAGGCCATGTCAAGGAGGTATTGAGCCACCTTGAACTATATTCATTGTATGCCAAAATAGAAAAATGTTTGTTCAATCAGCCACAAATCTAATTTCGATATGTGATCTCAGGCTCTGGAATAGCTATTGGTGAATGAAATATCAATGTTATATGAAAGTGACCATCTGCTACAGATGTGAAATCTCTGCAAAGTTTTTTAGGATTTGCCAATTTTTATCACCACTTTATTCAAAACATCTCGCTTGTTGTGCTTCCACTCATGAATCTCCTTTGGAAACATGTTTCCTTTTCCTGGGGAACCAAAGCTGAGGCCACCTTTCTGGAATTAAAAGGAAAATTTACCACTGCACCCATGTTGATGCATCCAGATCCTCAGCAATCTTTTATTGTTGAAGCAGCCTGTCATTGGAGACCAGGCTAAATACACCTTTATATCGGATTCTTATCATTGAGCAAAACCAATAAGTAAAATAAATTGTAATTTATTCCGTAGAAACAGGCAAACACACATTGAATTACAATAGACAGAAAAAGATACACTTACTGGGGTTGACAAACTGACTTTCCTAGTTGAAATATAGTCTTTAAAGTGGGGAGTGAAGAAAACATTCAGTGGGGACTTAGTGCTGAAGTGGGGACTTAGAAAACATTCCGGTTTAAAAAGTCCTCTAGCCTTCCTCCTCACAATCACAGCAAGGCGTCTCTGGGCCCGGTCCGACCCATTCTTGCCCTTATGACAAATTGGACTTCTGGAATCACTTTGGAACACATGGAAACACATAGGAACACATGGAACACCCAAGAAAGAACAACAGCAGAGTCTTTGGAAAACTTGGAAAATCTGGAACACACATTGACTCTGACCAATCTGAGCTATGTGAGAGTTTTTTAAAACCTCTGGTATTCATTCCCAGAAACCCTGCAGCTCAATCAATAAACCTTAGCAATTCTCCTAGGAACCAATCTGAGGCGACTAGACATGGTTTCCCTAATACCTGTGTTCCCAGGGGCCGGCAAAATATTCTTCTCTGCCCCTTTGCCCCCCACAGTGCGAGGCTCCACTCTGTCTGGGCTAGGCCACATGGCTCCTTTGAGGTGAGGATGCTCGCTTAGCCTTTCTCACTAACAAATGGTTCACACCTTTAGCATCTCTGAGGCTTTCAAGTCCTGGCTTTCTCCCAGACGCATAGGCACCGAGCCTGGTAGCCATGACTTCAAAATCCTACAGTTCATTTACAGGTTACCAGTACATATAACTATTAAATATAATTATTTAATAAAATATACTGTGTCCTGTCTTATGTGTGGTAAAATATGTAAGTCTTTGTTCTGGTGTCAGGGATGGAGTGAGTGTATATATTCCCTACAAATCACTAGCCTCATTCCTGGCACACATGAGAAAAATACTTTAAACTTTTTAAAACACTGCAAACACACTCAGCTTTATAACCTTAGCTTGAGCACTTTCCTGAACCCCTACTCTAGGCTCAGGATACCTGGGCATGTATGTGGGTACCTCTGCTATACTGGGGAATTCCTGCTATACTAATGACTCTGTGTATACCTGCAGATATATTTTAGCCCCTTCATACTCGTTTATCTTGCCTGGAAGATGCTGCAGCAGGGACTCTGGCGGTGAGTCGTAAGAACGTTTCCAGGGTCCGAGGTTGGCGGAGTAATGCGCTTAGCTATATCCGAACATATCACTCAATCTCCGGATACAACTTTTGGGGTATCCCCTAACTCTGGAACCTCGCTACATAGACACATTCTGCAAAGTCTTTCTCCACCAAACCCACCTTGAAACTTACAGCCTAGAAATCTCCCGATCCCAACATCCCAGTAAAGGCAAACATCACACAATTCTTTAATGTCGCTAAATCAGTATACAGTTGCAGTAATACATTTTCGACATCTGGGTCCCAGAGCTGACACTCTAAGGCCCTAACACACGGGTCAGGGTTAACCAAGCGGGCTTGACCTTTATATAAGCCTGTTTAACCCCTTCCCCGTCACACAGATGGAGAAGAGGGTATGGGTCAGCGCTGATCCTAGAATCTCCAAAGATGTCCCAAATGTGCTGTGCTTTCCAACTTTAAAGTTAACCTAGTGGAAGACCATGTTGCTCCTGGCTCCTGTGCTGCAGTGAGTTCCTCCTTTCTTGTTCAGTTTCTGCTGATTCCAATCCCTGGTTTCAACTCTGTCTCACATAAGACTACTCTATTAATCCTCATCCCTGGTTTCGAATTCCGGCTCGCCTACTGACCCTTCTGGCTTGTTGCTTGCCTTTACCCATACTAATCCTAACCTCTCTGCTCATCCAGATACCTGGTACGAAATCCGGGTCACCCAATGGATTTCCCCATGGTACTTGATAGAAGCAGACAATCAATCAGTTTTAAAGATATTTAAGAAAGAAGGGTTAACGTAAGGAATCTGCTTGATCCGTACCGGGTTTTGCTGGCAGTTCGGGTTTTCCAGGTTGCCTGCCCTTTCTGCTCAAACTGGCCATTTTGTGTACTGGCAGCCTGCTATATAAGGCTGCAGTTCCTGGTGGGAGTCGGCGAACAAAGTTCTAAACATTTGCAGCTTTTGTTGACCTTTGCAGTCATGCTATACCCTTTTGGCTATTTTGATTCCCCTGTTGCTGACCCCAGACCGTGACCCCAACCTCACTGCTTTCTGCCTGTCCTGACCTCTGCCTGTCTCCTGGATTTTGCAACACTGCTGCCAGCCCTGACCTCTGCCTGCTTACCAACTACGGATACTCTTACTCTGTCCCTGGGCCCTGGTCGGTTCGCCAGTGTATGTATGTCTTTATTTGTATTGTGCCATTATATCCCTATATGCATCCCTGCCTCAGCCCTGCGGGTCCTCTTCACAATTTGAGACGAGCTCTGTAACATTTTGCTTGTCCAAACATGGACCCCGCTGAGGTAGCGCAAGCCGTATCGCTCCAAGTGGAACTACTCGGAGATCATGAGACACGCCTTGCTCAGCAAAACCAACAGCTGGCACTCATTTCTAGCTGACTTCAGGACATTATCATCTGGCTGGATACATTCCAGGTGGGTTCTACCCCTGCACTACCATTGCTGACAGCGTCTCCAGTGCCAGCTCTGTCATCCCCTACACCCAGGGAACCACAGATCCCGACACATTATGGATGGGACCCTATGATGTGTACAGTATTTTTGAATACGTGTTCGATCCAGTTCGAACTCCAGCCCTCCATGTTCTGCACCCATCGATCCAGGGTAGCATACATCTTTTCCCTACTGACAGAAGAGGCTTTGGCCTGGGCCTCCCCTCTCTGGGTAAAGGATTCTTCACTGATTGACAATGCCACTGACTTACACCAAGCATTCAAAAGAGTTTTTGACGCTCCCAGTTGCGGGTCCTCTGCTTCTGCTGCGCTCATTCGAATCCGGCAAGCAACCCGCAATTTGGGCCAGTATGCCATTGACTTCCATACCCTTGCTGCAGAGATGGGCTTGAACAATGAAGCTCTGCTGGCAGCATTTTGGCGGGGCCTTTCTGCGTGTTTAAAGGATGAACTGACTTGCCAGGACACCCCCAAGGACCTGTATGAATGGATCTCCAGATGCGAGAACGGCAGACTGAGCGAGACCGGCCCACAAAAACCCCAATAATTTGGCTTGCCTCACACTTTCAGACTCCTCTTACTACACCTCTCTGAGGAGGAACCGATGCAATTAGGTGATACCAAATTACCTGAACAAGAGAGAACTAGGAGACCTGTCAGGGTGCTGTGTCTGTTCTGTGGACTCAAAGATCATCCTGCCCAAAATTGTCCTAAATTGGGAAACTCCAGTGCCCAGCTAAGATCGAGGAATATTCTCTGGGCATTTCTTCTACTTCTCCTCGGTCACAACCTTCACTGCTGCTCTTGCCATTTTCACTCTCCTGGAGACCAGCCTCCATCTTCACTCAGGCTTTTGTGGATGCAGGGGCTGCAGGGAATTTCATTGACCATGAATTTTTGGAACTCAACTCCCTTCCTCTCCGTAATAGAGAGATTCCATTACCAGTAGTGGCTATTAATGGAAGACCTCTGATACCTGTGACCATCACCCTTGAGACTAAGGCTTTTCTGGTTATTGTTGGAGCACTTCACAAAGAGACACTGTCATTCTATGTTATTTGCTCACCCTCAACTCCAGTGATTCTAGGACTTCCCTGGTTTGTGCAACACAACCCTAAGAGCTATCGGGTGACCAATGACAGCCTGGGGGACAACATTACAATGGATCCTGTCTCCAGGTGTCTCGCACCATCTTCGAGGTCTGGCTACCTAGAGAGATTTCCTTGTCATGCCTGTTAGTTTCTTACCAGGACTATGCCGATGTATTCGACAAAAAACAGGCAGAGGAGTTTCCGCCACACCGACCTTATGATTGTGCAATCGATCTGCTCCCAGGGGCTATCCCTCCTCCAGGCCGCACTTACCCCCTTTCGGAACCAGAAACCGAGGCTATGTGGGAATGTATTTGAGAACCTTCAGCGTGGGTTTATCCACAAATCAAGCTCTCCCGCTGGTGCGGGTTTCCTCGTTGTTTCCAAGAAAGAATGTTCTCTCAAGCCATGTAACGATTACAGAGGCCTAAATAAAATCACTGTAAATGATCGGTATCCTCTACCCCTCATTCCTGAACTGTTCAACCGCTTACGCAAGGCCATGATCTTCACCAAACTGGATATTCGAAGAGCTTACAATTTAATTTGTATCAGAGAAGCTGATGAGTGGAAGAAAGCGTTTAATACCCATGACTGCCACTACGAATATCTAATCATGCCGTTCGGCTTATGCAACGCATCAGCCGTATTTCAACACTTCATCAACGAGATCTTTCAGAATTTACTTGACCAATTTCTTGTTGTGTATCTGAACGATATCCTTATTTTTTCCAATTCTTTGTCTGAATATCGGGCACAGGTTAGACTGGTCCTCCGAAGACTTCGGGATCACTCCCTCTTTCCCAAGCTCGAGAAATATCAGCTCGAACAAAAGATGTCCTTTCCGATGGATCGTGCGAAAGTGTCGGCAATACTGGATTGGCCTTTACCAATAGGCCTTAAACCAACTCAACGATTTCTTGGGTTCACCAACTACTACCGACATTTTATCAGGAACTTCTCCAAGGTGGTTGTACCCTGCACCACCCCGGCTCTTACTAAGAAAGGGGCGAACCCTAAGATTTGGCCCTTTGAGGCTCTTCTAACTTTCGAGAAGCTCAAGTCCGCCTTTTCGTCTGTATCTGTGCAGATCCATCCAGATCCTACGAAACCCTTCTTGCTTGAAGTAGATGCCTCTGATCTGGCAGCCAGAGCCGTCCTTTCTCAAAGAAAGGATTTTCAGGGGAATCTACGCCCCTGTGCCTTCTTTTCTAAAAAAAAATTCTACCGCAGAAAAAAATTGATGTTGGAAATCAGGAACTTCTGGCCATGAAAATGGCTCTAGAAGAATGGAGACATTTGCTTGAGTGGTCAACTTCTCCGATTACTGTCCTTACAAATCACAAGAACCTAGAATACATTGAAGGAGCAAAGAGACTAGGATCCAAAAACGTCAAGGCAGATGCGCTATCCAGGCAATTTGCTCCTGATGGTTCTGAGGAGATATAGCAGGGGCCCATCATTCCATCATCACAGGTTATCTCTGCCGTATCATGTTCACTTCTGCAACAAATTTCACAGGCTCAGGGAGAGGATCCTAGGTCAACGTCAACATGTTCATCTAAACTATTTGATCCTCCCCAATTTCGAAGTGAGGTGTTGCAATGGGGTCATAACTCCAAGACGGTGGGTCACTCTGGGGTCAGGAAGACATGTGATTTACTCAAACAAATTTTTTAGTGGCCAGAGATCTGCAAAGACGTAAAGGACTATTTGGCTGCCTGCATTATATGCACCCAGACAAAGGTGTCAAGCACATTACCCTTTGGGCTTCTCCAACCCTTACCAGTTCCCACCCATCTGTGGACCCATTTATCCATGGATTTTATCAGGGAATTACCACCCTCCAGGAGTATGACTACCATAATGGTAGTAGTCAATCGCTTCACATGCCAAGCCCATTTTGTTGCCTTCAAGAAGCTACCCACGGCTTTATTAAGGAGGCATTTTACCTTCATGGAGTCCCAACGGATATAGCTCGGACCGCGGATCCCAACTCTTCTCAATAATCCCCAGTCCAACGGACTCACAGAATGGACCTGGTGGCATTCAAATTGGAACTTCCAGATAACTTAAGGGTACTGTAGCAGGACGACCTTGCGGCAGGGTCAGTAAGATGCTAGATATGGTATGAAACTTTAACTGTAGTGGTTTATTAGCCACAAAATAAACGCATACATTTAAAGGGTGCACTGTCCCTTTAAGAAAACCAAATAATAAAAATAAACACCTATTCCTGTTAGGGAAACTAACTAGACTTTACTCCAGCCCTTTCTAGCGGCAGCTGGCCAACTGTACTGGTACCCAGCTTAAAACATGCCGTGGCATATGCAACAATGTAACACAGTCTCTACATAAAATAAGGGTTTTGCTTATCTTAGTCCTTTTGGAGCAGACGTCCCTGCTTCAGCATGGCGTTGTGTCCTTCCTTTCTAGGGGAACTCAGCCCCACGTTGAGCCCAGGGGAACTCCTCTGTCCCCTTCCCTCAGGGAAAACAGCCAAACTCTCTCTGTATCACTTCCAGCATGGCACCTTCCTGTGTCTGTTTAAAAAACGTCCTTGTTCATTCAGACCTGGCTGATTAGCTGCACCTGAGGGTAGCATAGCCAAGGTAAATTACTCCATGTATGCTGGAAAGTCCCATAGCTACTAGCCGTCTTGTCCATAAGGACAGTGACTCCGTCTCAATACTCCAGGGATCCAAGTCCCCTTCCTCAAGCCGTTCGTCCAGAACGCTTTCTCACCTCCTGTTCTCCCTCCTCCTAGACCATTTCTGGTGGATGGCCAGGAGGAATTTGAAGTACGCCAGATTCTGGATTCCCATAGATCCTGTCGCGGGCTACAATACTTAGTCCATTGGAAGGGTTATGGATCCAAAGAGAACTCATGGATCAAATCTGGGTATGTCCACACCTCCAGACTGGTCCGGGTATTTCATCGGAGATTCTCTGCCAAACCAGCTTAGATCGGCCAGAGGTCTCTCTTAAAGAGGGGAGTACTGTAAGGATTCTGGTCGATCCATGCCGGGTTTTGTGCCCAGTTTGGGTTTTCCAGGTTGCCTGACCATTCTGCTCAAAGTGGCCATTTTGTATAGTGGCGGCCTACTATATAAGGCTACAGTTCCTTGTGGGAGTCACCAAGCAAAGTTCTAAACATTTGCATCATTTGTTGGTCTTTGCAGTCACGCTATATCCTTTTGCTTGTTATGATTCCCTGTTGCTGAGCCCGGACCGTGACCCTGACCTTACTGCTTTCTGCCTGCCCTGACCTCTGCCTATCTCCTGGACTTTGTAACTCTACTGCCAGCCCTGACCCCTGCCTGTTTACCGACTACTGATACTCTGTCCCTGGGTTCTGGTCGGTTTATTTGCATCCCTATCTCAGCCCTGCGGGTCCCCTTCCTGATTTGAGATGAGCTCCGTCACAGTTAGCCAATAAAATTAGGCTTGGTATTTTGAAGTACTGTATGGAGAGGGTCAATAAGACAAGTTTTTAGAAGAACATACATTATATGTGGAGAAAATATATATTTTTTAATCTGTATCTGTCTTAAAGACATTGGTTTGTTGCAGGGTGTGACCTTTTACTCACCCAACCAACAGTATTGTAACTCATTTAAGCTATATTTTGCCAATTGTACACCTGAAGATTGATTTGGGAGATTATGAAAGCTCATAAACAACCAATCACATTTGTAAATTACTTTCATGCTGGTAACAACTTGCTGTAAATCTTGCAAGACACACATCAGTTCAAATTGTCCTTATCGGGACAATGTTTATGTAATTAGTCATATGAAGGAGAGGCATATTTAATTGTTCTTACACAAAACTTAACTCAGATACCGTACTTACAGGTAATTGAATCATATGTTGTCTGTGTATTAAGACAAACAAGGTGTAATTCTTACATTAAATTAGATTTTCTCCTTTTGTATATATAGTGCAATATATTCCCGGTAGAATTGCACGACTTTTGTCTTGATACATTGACTCCTACAGTAGGTTTGCTTTGTTCATTTAACAAAAATAATAACAGTTCTGATTCCCAAACCTCCCCTCGGGGACCCCCGGCCTTTAGGCATAAAAAATGTACTTTATCACAGCTGAATTAATCTAATTTGCATATGAATGCAATGTTGGGTGGTTGCCTCAGAAACCTGGTGTGACCAGGAGAGGTTTGGGAAACACTGTTATCATTATAGAAAACAAAGTACTGTATAAGACGACTGGGCGTATAAGACGACCCCCCAACTTTTCCAGTTAAAATATAGAGTTTGGGATACACACACACACACACACACCACTATACATATATATATATATATATATATATATATATATATATATATATATATACACACACACATCACTATATACACACATCACTATACACACACACACATCATTATACATACACACACACACACATCACTATACACACACACACACACACACACACACACACCACTATACATATATATACACACACACACACACATCACTATATACACACACACACACACACATCACTATACACCATTATACACACACACACACACACACACACATCACTATACACACACACACACACACACACACACCACACCACTATACATATTTATATATATATACACACACACACACACCACTATACACACACACACACACACACACACACACACACACACACACACACACACACACACACACACACACACACACACACACACACACACACACACACACACACACACACACACACACACACACACACACACACACACACACACCACTATACATATATATATATATACACACACACATCACTATATACACACACACACATCACTATACACACACATCACTATACACACACACACACACACACACACACCACTATACATATATATATATATATATATATATATATATAGGGAACCATGTTAAAAATGGTTATTGAGGCAAAAAGTGACACTGTGTGCTCATTTGCATGTCATTTCCCAGAATCCCTTGCTGCAGTGGAAGTGCTATATGCTGGGTGATAATGGGGAAAGGCGGGGTTGCAGACCTGCCTAAGACATGCAGATGAGCATACAGCTATATTTGCATATTTGCTTTCCTGTGGAGGGTTTTTGTCACTTTTTTTACTCACCATAACTTAACTCAGTATTATGGTTTGGCCTATCCCATAAGCCTCTCTTGCATTCCCAGTAAAATCAGCCCCACACTGATGAGACCCATTAAGGTCGAAACAGCTGTCTGTGGGTGGTTTTCTGGGTATGCACCTTAACCCTGGCTGTGCTCAAAGCTGTGACCATGCAGCAAGCTTAAGCCTATAGGGAACCATGTTAAAAATGGTTATTGAGGCAAAAAGTGACACTGTGTGCTCATTTGCATGTCATTTCCCAGAATCCCTTGCTGCAGTGGAAGTGCTGTATGCTGGGTGATAATGGGGAAAGGCGGGGTTGCAGACCTGCCTAAGACATGCAGATGAGCATACAGCTATATTTGCATATACACACACACACACACACACACACACACACACACACACACACACACACACACACACACACACACACACACACACACACACACACACACACACACACACACACACACACACACACACACACACACACACACACACACACACACACACACACACACACACACACACACACACACACCAACCACTATACATATATATATATATATACACACACACACATCACTATATACACACACACATCACTATACACACACATCATTATACACACACACACACACACACACACACACGTGTGAAAGTACTACTGTACTGCATGCTCGGCTCCCCACGCTGCTGAACACTGGAGGAGTAAAGACAGGAAGAGGAGGGCTTGTGTCTGTGTGTAGAGGGACGCCCCGCCCCCTCTGCAAGCACAGGGAAACAGCAGCAGCACAGAGCTTCTGCCTGCCACTGCTTTGCCGGCATATAAGACGATACCCGGCGTATAAGACGACCCCCGACTTTAGAGAAGATTTTCCAGGGTTAAAAAGTTGTCTTATACGCCGGAATATACGGTATAAATTTGTTAGGAATGTAATGCTTGTGCCTTGTGGACTTTAAGCATTTATAATTTCATATAATTGTAGCTGAGACCCCTACCCTGCCTCCAGTGTGGGGAAGCTGCCCGGCTATTGCCCTGAGCTCTGCGCACTCTAGAGTGTGGGGGCGGCCATTTTGCGAGTCGCACATGCGCAGTGTGGTGAGGCGCGCATGCGCAGTGGAGGAGGCAGCAGCCATCTTAGAGTGGCTTTGCATAGAGTATAGTGGAACTACATGTCCCAGAATCCTTAGAGGGAGGGACTGCCCTTGTGGGGCCATCCCAGCCAATGGGATTCGCGCAGGCAGGAGGAATAGGATATCCTCCGCGTGCGGAAAGCCCGGAAGGCAGTCCGGGCATAGAAGGCAAAGAAGAAGGTAGTGTCCAGGTAGCAGTTCTTCCTGGCCTAGGCCTTGAATTTGCCCCTAGACCCCAGTCAGGCCCTGAGCCATAGTAGAGGAGTGTTTTAGGGAAGGCCCCAGATAGGGACATTTCCTCTTATTGTTATTCCTGCACAGGTGACCGGATGGCCACACGGTGCCCTGTGGCCTGGGACCAGGTCACAGAGACATTGTGTGAGACCCTCCGGCTGGAGCTCACACTGCGAGGAGGATCCGGATCCTTTGGGAGAGAGGGGATTTGTGTTGGAGGCCCGCTATTTGGGACCCGCTCCAACACACCATGCCAAATAGCACCTGGGTACTGGAGTATCCAGGAAGGTATCCAACGTGCACCTACATCTACAGGGGGTAGCGCTACCTCACATTTGGGTGGGATTGCTAGGACAGGACACCAGAGGTTATTGGTGCCACGGCACCCTCAGTACTTATGGGGAACCAGTCTGCGTTTGGGGTCACTGCCTTATGCTGTAAAGCCTAGTAATATACATTGTGTGTTTTATTACTTATTACTGTATATCGGTTCCTGTGAGGGGTTATCCTGCCAATGCTGGGATCTCTCCTAGGTGGAGGCGCTGCACTGCAAGTAGAAAAAGCTCACCCCAGGCTCCCAGAGGCGGAGGCTTAGGCCTCCTGTGAGCATACAGGTACAGTAGCACACGTAGTTGCCAGCATAGTTCCCTTAGGCATAGGGAAAGGGGGCTACATAATCATCACCAAACATAAATTCATTACAAATATGTTTAAAATATACTTTTGCTGGCAAAATAAGATGCAGAGCTTGCAGATTAAGAGAAGCCAAATATAAGGAATATAACTCTTCCAAATTGTGTCCAACTAACATATTATCAAACCTATTTAAAGTCATACAACAGTTTGACTTTAAAGAAGGATGAGCTAGTGCAGTATACATATATGAAAGAGATTTCCTGTAGTTATGTGAGCAACTGCAAATCCCAATAAAGAACATATAAAAAAATAAAATAAAACCTTTGCCATAGAAAAAAAATTTTCTCCAAAACAAATGTAACATCACTTAACTTCCCCTGATTGATTGATGTCAAATGAATCTATTTTCCACAGCTTAGAAAAGTCATTGCCAGTCTTTCTTGGACCCCAGTGTTCCAGGGAATCTGGACCGGTCACAAGGGGGTTTAATTTTGACTCTATCGGTATAATGAAAGCTTCCACCTAAATTAAACCAGTATCCACAGTCTTCCACGTAAGGTCATTTTGACACATGCTGTTTCCTAAAATGGGACTGGATAATTAATATGGCACCTATTAAAAGCCGACAAAATCACTGAAAACAATGTGACTTGCGGTATATCAACATTTTCAAGTGGTTAGTAAAGAGAGAATAATAGAATTCCATAGACTAGACTTTTATTTATAGTTAAGGAAATGGTCTTACTATTATTACAACAGCTTGAAAAGCTATCCATCAATGAGTGTGTTCTAATTTGAGAAATGACTGACTAAGGTCATTAGCAATTCATTGAACTCTGAAAACCTGGTTTAAAGTTAAAGTTTGGATTTTTTCCCCCATGAGATAAAAGCTTTTCCATTAAAGAAGATTATTTTTATCTTTAGGTTCCATGAACACTAATTCTCTTAAATCAGCATTTTTATGAATAACTTCTACAGTACATCCAGGAAAATATTATCTTATCATAGTTATTTCTGGAAGTGGAATATATGGTGGGGTAGAAATTAACAAATTATTAAAGTATGATAAAGTACTAGAAAGATAGAAAAAGAAAGAAAGAGAGAGAAAGAGAGAGAAAGAGAGAAAGAAAGAAAGAAAGAAAAATAAATTGCTTGTATTTCCAGATACATTTTATTGGGCCATTATAGAATCACTTTTAGATTTCAATGGATATTTTTTTCAGTCTGCACATAATGCAATTAAGATAACAAATATGATCTACAACATCTATATACTAATTAAAAATATAAAATGACTACCAATGCATATAGACTGCAATCTCTTGTGTACAGGTACAGTATCATTGTACATTCTCACATTGCTTTAATTCATCTGTATAGTGCTCCACATTACATTGCAGTTTCATACACTGTTTTTTGTTACACCGTGCAAAAACACACACACGATATCCAAAAAATGGAAACAAGATGACTTAATTGGTTCATGTTTCTCACAAGCGGACGTTGAGGTTACACTTTAGTGCCTTTTCATGGAAATGCACAATAGCAAAGGACCTGCATTACACAGAATAAGCCCATTTTGCCTTACACATCATGTGTAAAAACACCATCCAAACAAGAGTTCAGTTTACATTTTTAAAGTGTTAACATAATGATATATAGTCAAAACATTACCACTGCAAGAAGCAGTATACATGTTTCTGAAAGGATGAAGAATTTGAATGAATGGTGTTATAAAGTAGCAATCTTGTACACAAGTCAAGAAACCAAATGTGATCTACATCATGAGATTAAAAAACAAACAAATGAAATGCACTCTAAAATAATACATTAAATGATGCAATGATTTTAGTATTTTATGAAGTGTTGCAAGAAATAGATTAAAGGGACCAAAATAGAAAATAATAATTGTGTGCTATAGTACAATCCTTTTTCCCCTTAAACACACATACAGGCAGTCCTCGGTTATCCAACAGAATCCGTTCTGTTTATAGTCCAATCATTTTTTCCCTTTAAATACACATACAGTACACGCAGTCCTCGGTTATCCAACGGAATCCATTCTTGAAGTAGCGCTGGACAGTGCAACTGTTGTAAAGTGAGTCCCATGTTAATCAGTGACAGTGAGCGTTGGATAACGCATCCAGGCATCGTAAAATGGCCCATAGGGAGGCATTGTAAAGCGTTGGATATGCCATTCGTTGTGAAACATTGGATAGCGAGGACTACCTGTACAGCACACACCAGTCATACGAACTGAAGTCTTATAAAAGTTGAGTTTTCAATATACATATTCAGTTGTGCGTTTACTGTACATGAGAAACCTATCATTGAGAGCATTTGCTATAAAGAGGAATAGTAATTGTCTGTTTTGTTATTATATATTAGTGTAGTCAAGTACAGTATATTGTCAAATTCTCAGCCTGGACCTCTTAGTTTATGAGAAGTGTTGGTTATGTTTAGGGATGCTATTTGGTAATGAAATTGGGTTGCTCACCCAGCTATAGCCATGGGTAACATAATATAGCTGATATTTTATCTATGTTGGTTAGATCTCTGCAACCTCCCTGTTAGTGATTTTAGAACTGTAGGGTATACTGATGCACAAAAGGTCCAAAGGGAACACAGAGCATAATCACCCTGCATGCCAGTAAGACCTTTTTTATAATTATATTTCCCCATGGAGTTGGGAAACCTAAGAACATATCCCATTGCACAATGACAAGGGACAATAGATTTACCAGATACACTGTAGGAAAAATAGTAAGGATTTATCCCTGTGAGGGAACATTTATAACTCCCATGTAAGATAAGTTATATAGTTTGTTGAAGAAATATGCATAATATGATGCATATTTGTTGGTCCTGGATACGAAATACCCTTTAATGATGATCTGAAACGGGATACCGGACAATGAAACATTACTTGATAATTCAATAACACAAGGTAAAGTCCCTGTGACAGGGTGAAGTCAACCCCTATCAGTTATGCCTGGGAAACATATGTCTGAGTGCTTCATCCAGCACTCAGAAGGTTAACTCAGGAGGAAGCTAGGTAATCGGGAGGTAAGCTGACACCAGTTAACCAGCAAGGTATAAAAGGATATTGTTACTGGCAGTAGCTGGCTGCCTTAGACCAGAGAACTCTGCTATCCAGGCTGAGAGTGGTCACAAGTATGGAGGTGCAGTGAGAGGTGTGTGGGGGAGAAGGGGGTCTGAGACCCATCATGGAGGCAGACTCTGATGGAGTGAGAGCATTAAGGCAGCTGAGAAGTTCTGCAAAAGCAAAGAAATGTTTGTCTGAAAAGGCAGAGATGAAAGTGAAAACAGAGCTAAGCAAAATGAAGAAACTAAGGAAAAAGAAAGCAGAGAGCAGAGCTGCAAAAATAGAAGAGACTATGGGCCTCATGCAGTAAGCGTCGATTAAGTGAAATCGGCAAGTTTACCGATTAGTCATGTTAATGGCGATTTTTCCTCTCCGTATGCAGTAAGTGCCGAATACATTCAAAATGAACCCGAAAACAAATCCGCCCACTCTCACGATGATTATCCGATCACACACAGGTGTATCGGCGTGCGTGGCGGGGTGCTGATAGGTTGCCCAATCACAAATCTTGCTGAATCAGGCGAAACAAGCATGTATTGGATTGCGCGCCATATTTAAAGGCAACGTGTACTGCTAATCATTCTCTGTGTTGTTGGGAGTGAGAGAGAGAGAGAGACGCACAGAGCTGGCTGATTGAACATTTGCATATTGACGGAGAGACTTGTTGTGTATTGGGTGAGCTTTGTCCATTGTTGTTTTGTTTACATCTTTGTCTTGTTTTATATGTGGAAGTGTTTCGTGTGATTGGCTGTACATTAGTTGTCTGTTTTTTGTGAGTGCTGGAAGTATGCCCGCAAAGCGTGGGAAGAGTGATGCTGGTGGGAGTGGGAGTGCTACTCGTGCGAGTACGCGTCGGAGTGAACGTACTGTTCAGGGGAGTGATGTTGCTGGTGCACCGAGTGGTGTTGCTGGGAGTGGGAGTGCTGTTGCTGGGAGTGGGAGTGTTGTTGCTGGTAGTGGGAGTGCTGTTGCTGGGAGTGGGAGTGCTGTTGCTGTGAGTGGGAGTGCTGTTGCTGTGAGTGGGAGTGTTGTTGCTGGGAGTGGGAGTGCTGTTGCTGGGAGTGGGAGTGCTGTTGCTAGGAGTGGGAGTGCTGGTGCTAGGAGTGGGAGTGCTGGTGCTAGGAGTGGGAGTGCTGGTGCTGTGAGTGCTGCTGGTGGCGCAGTTGCTGATGGGGTGTCTGGTGGTGGCGTGCTTGCTGGTGGGCAGCTTTTGGAGGCTCTTCCATTGGAAGAAGGAGAGTCCAGTCAGCACCAGCCAAGCTCTGACCCTAAACCTGCTCGGAAGAAACGTGTGGAGAAGCCACGTAATCCTCGCTTCAATGACCAGGAAAATACAGCTCTTGTCACTGGCATTCTGGAGCACTATGACAGTATATATGGACATTTACTAGGTAAGTGTACCTTTACATTTATTATTCAAATACATGTGATCCTAGGTCATCTGAGTTTTGTTCATATGCAAATATGGGTTCAGAATATCTTTCTATGTTAATTAGTCTGGAAACACAGCTTTTTATCATGCCTTACAAGGACAACTAAACACAGGCGGTCAATTTGCCATAACTGCATACAATATGAATGCAACCTTGCTTACATGTATAGGTTTAGTAGTGAATGCTCATGTGCTTCACATATTACACATAAAACAGCATGTTTGCTATCTCTTGGAACAGCTAGCAGTGTAGGAAACTGGTGCTTCTATTATTAATCATTTACCTCATATATTTTATATGTTTTTCAAGGGCGGACAAGTTCAGCAAGCAGAAAAGAAATGTGGGACACAATAGTCATTGGTGTCAATGCGTGTGGGAATCATGTGAGGAACAAGCGGAATTGTCACAAGAGATTTGATGATATTAGGTCCAAATTGAAAAAGAAAATACAACACCAACGCGTGCATGCTACTGGCACTGGAGGTGGGCCGACACCACAACGTCTCATATTAAGTCCATTGGAGGAGCTGCTTCGGGCAAAATTACTTCCCGTCGTCGTGGAAGGCTTACCTGGTGACCGTGATATAGGAATTTACCCCTCACAATTTCCACCAGGTGAGAAATATTACTGTACTAGGCGTGTCGTTGCTTACAGTTATTTTGCATAGTTACACTGCTTTTTATACTGTCTTCACAATATAAGCATACCTGCATCTATATATGTATATGTCTGATTCTGTATATATATATATCTCAAAATAGACATATATGTTGTAGTCCTACTAAAAGCAGTAACTAATATAGCACGTGCCATTGCGTGCTCATTTACATGTGAATTCCCAAAATGCATTGCTGCAGTGGAAGCAATTGATGGTGGGCGAAGATGGGGAACAACAGGGTAGTACACATGTGTAACACATGTTAATGAGAAATTATTACTAGCTACAGGTACAGAACAGAAATATGTAGAATATTATTGTGTATTTTATTTATTTTACTCCGACAAACATGACATTACTGCCTATTTTAAGCATGCATCAAATATATTGCATGCAACGGCCTACAAACATCACTTGCACTAACACATCTATAGTTGTTTATGAAAAGGTCCATTTTTGCTTTAACTCATATACAGACAGCATAATGAGGCACACGTATCATATTTTATGTCATTGTTTTCATAACTTAAAAACTGCACACGACTATTTAGCTCATCTACCATTGTGTTAAAGCAGCTGCAATTAATATCTCATCACAGCATACACTTCAACAGAGGGGGTGGGGTTCAGCACACACACTAATTACAGCCTCATTTTAGGGTCAACTTAGTTCACACCATTTTCACCTGTTTCAAGTAATTGAAAGGTGTGGCTGATTAGGCTTTTTGGGGAAGGGAATACCATTCTTACAACCTGACTAGCACAACTGAAGTTAATCACACTCATTTGAAAGCTTCACTTTAGCTACTAAATGCCCCAACAACTCATTACTTATCAAACCGTACGTCACACATTAGTTCACTCATATCTATAGTTGAACTACTACTATCAACGACACATTATCACACACTGCATGTGTTGTCTTGTTTAGTCACAGCCACATTCATGTGTGCCACATCTTATATTAATGTACCACACATATCCTCTACCAAAAACAACACTTTTTGCAATATGACCACCTTCATGATAACCATTCTGTATGGTCATCTCATGATAGTTATGTACATTATGATACTGATATCACTACACAACATATGATTTTTATGTACAAATTTTATCAATTTATCCTCACGCATTACTGCAGGAACATAGTATGTTTTATGTTAGGGAACTCAAAAGTTCTAAGTACACAGGCATGTACATTGTTATTACAACTATTTATGTTCACTTTCACACACACATTTTGGGTTAAGGAAATGATGCTGTTAGGTACTCATAAATACAGAACATACAATAACTGTTTGTTCAATATTTACACATGTAAATGTAAAACTTATGTTATTGTTATATATAGTTGCCCCTGAAGGACATGTGTCACCTGAGACTGAACAAGTGTCTTCACCTGGGTCAGCCAGCTCAACACACCTAGAAGGTGAGTGTATCAGTTGGTGGCCATATAATATGTGCTCTTCTATATGTTATGTTGTCATGTTCATTATTTGTTTTGCACATCTTCTTTAAATAGGATTACTTAGTGTCAGTGAAAATGAAGTGTAAGGCAACTTGTATTGTGTTAGTGATGTTAACTATCATGTAGGAGTTGTGAGTTTACAGCAAGTTTTCATTCACTCATATTTCATACTGAGTCCAAACATTATTCTTAAGTCAAGGTAGTTTTTAATGTGAGGTTATAAAACGTATGGAAACATGTTAGTTGTTACTTATGACACAGTACAATTACATAGTAACACAGCAGAGATTAACATGCCATTTAATAATGTGTACATTTATTTGTAGAACATGATGAAGAGGATTTTGATGATGATGATGATGATGATGATGATGATGCCGCCGCCGCCATAGACACACAAATACAAGCAAGTGACCATGAAGAGGTTCCAATTGAAACTGTTTTACCGCCAAAACGTCCAGCAAATACCACATATGATGCAATTGTAGCTTCTGAGGGAAAAATTGTGGAAGCAGAAAATCGTCGCCATTCTGACCTGATGACAGTGCTGGAAAGGATGATTGCACTGCAGGAAGAAACAGTTTCACAATTGGCACATCTCCACAGAGTCTTCATTGAAGTGCCTAAACAGTTGCAAAAAATCAACACCTCATTCGAAGCATTAGTTGTTCAGCAAACACAAGCTAATTACTGGAGAATGACTAATGTACCACAATTCAACACCTCACAGCCAGGATCTGTTCATGCAGGTCAGTTTTCACCACATTCATCTGATATTCATTCACCAGGCCCAAATGTTACCGGTCAAGTAGCAGACATTGCTGTGCAGGTTCCTGATCACATCCTACCGCTGCCATCTGTACAAATTCAGCAGCAGACACCTACAAAGGAGGCGACAAAAACAAAACAAGACACACATGAAACAGACCAACCATCACTTGTGCAGTGTCTACCAACTTGCTCACATGTGTCAGTGGGCACAAGCCCTGTCCGTGAACAGTCACTACCCAAAAGCCCTGTAGGTGAGTCACTGCCCAAAAGCCCTGTAGGTGAATCGCTGCCCAAAAGCCCTGTAGGTGAATCGCTGCCCAAAAGCCCTGTAGGTGAATCGCTGCCCAAAAGCCCTGTAGGTGAATCACTGCCCAAAAGCCCTGTAGGTGAATCACTGCCCAAAAGCCCTGTAGGTGAGTCACTGGCCACAAGCCCTGTAGGTGAGTCACTGGCCACAAGCCCCGTAGGTGAACAGTCACTGCCCAAAAGCCCTGTAGGTGAGTCACTGGCCACAAGCCCTGCCCGTGAAGTGCCAGAGGCCACTCAAAGTGGCTCTGTTGTGCCTAAAGTTGGTGGCAAAAGAAAAAGGAAAATTCAAGAGACAACAAGCAGGCCTGTTACTCGCTCGCAAAAGGAACAAAAAAAATAAATGTTATAATTCAGAAAATATGTCTTTGGCCTTGTTTTGTTGACTTCAGATTATCTAATTACTATTGTATGTATGCTGAAGACTGTGTTGTTTCCAAACTTTCAAGTATGTTCTTGTACACGTGAAGTTTTGGAAATGTTAACACTCCTAATTAATGAATAGTGTTATAAATATTTATGTTTTAATCGTCTGTTCAGTAATGGTCCACCAGGAGCCAGTTGCTAAGTTTAGAGAAGCTGCCATTGACTTTGCAGCAAAACATTGCATTTGGGTGTGTTAATTGATGTAATCATTGCATGTGCATATTATTTTCATGCAATTATAAAAGCACCTATTTAACTGCAAACATCTTTCTTGTACGTGTACAGCAGGATTTTGTGTTAAATATTACTTACCTTTGGTGGCCATTGTAATGTTGTCCTTTAATCATTTATGTGTTCTTGTTTCAAGAACATCTCTGAATTGATACTAATATATATGTAGTATGTATTGATATATGCACACACACACACAGACACACACTGTGTGTGTGTGTGTGTGTGTGTATATATAGTACTATCTAAACTGGTATAGATGTATTTACAAAAAACATACACTTCATGCTTCCTTGTGAAAACACACTATTTTAATAATACAGGCCTAATGTTTGACAACTATACTAAGTGTGAGCCTCTAACATTATTGGGTGCAAACAAATGTTTATTACTTAATTCACTCATGTTTATCACCATTTAAATAGGTTTCATACAAGGCCTACTTACTGCCATCAATACAGTATGTTGTGTGTACTCCTGCAATATAAAAAAAAAAAAAAAAGATACATTATATATATATATATATATATATATATATATATATATATATATATATATATATATACATATACATATATACACACACACACACACACACTATACATATAGTACAATATACACTTTATATATATATATATATATTTTTTTTTTTATGAGAGAGATATATTTATATATATATATAGATACACACGTATTTAAACTCATGCAGACAGGTAGTTAACCAGAATTTCAAATACACACAGAAATGTATGTGGGAAAAAAACATTTCATTTTGCAGGTGTGTGTATTTACTGATATGGCTGTCTAAGCACTATTTTCACACAGTGCTCTTTGTTATTTTTCTAGAAAACTCAATGTTACTGAAATAAGTGTAGGAATGTTTTCACAAACGAGATAAAAAAATGATACATGTTTTTCCCACATTCGCCTATCACTAACCACAAAACTTAAACCAATTAAAAGGACACATCCAATTGGCGTTTGAAATAAGGAGTAAAAGTAGTTACTTTTGTTGACCTTGAAAACGAAACACAGGAATTTGTTAGCCATTGAGCAGAATCATTTTGATGAGCAAAGAAGACAGAACTGCACACATCTTTTGTGCTACTCTGACATGGCTGATGAATTCGTTAACAATATGAATCCCCTCTTAGGTTATAAGTACATGGTTTCAGAAGCAATTTTAAACAGTCGCGGACACAAAGCAAGCACACGCCAAATCTATGATTTGATTCGAGCTAAATATCCTTATTACCAAGACCGTAGGCATGCGCGGAATTTTAATTCCTCAATAAGATTCACTTTATCAACTAATGACTTTTTTGAACGTGTGCAGGATAAGCTAGAACACACCTATGGTTTCTGGAAGATTGCAAAGGAAAAGCATTTTACCCTGAAAGAGGGCACATATATTGTTGTGAAAGGCATATTTATTCCTAATGCCAATAGCAATGGATCCGCTACTACTGTTCCGTGTGAATCGATACCTGCTGCAATATCTGCACCCTCCATTCCTGAAACCCACATTGTACAACAACAAAAGTACTATGATTATGTACCAAGCCTTTCAGCTGAAAATGCATTGGAATGGGAACCAGAAGAAATGAACCTACCTCCCGACCAATTGTTTGAAGAAAGCAGTGGCGATTCCTATGAGCGCTTCATGGAGGAGATGTGTGTCATACTGGATTCAGCGGGTGGGTCAAGCGTGGATGAAAATGCCTTGCATTTCTGGAGCGACCAGTTGCAGCCAGACGAACAGTTAATTCTAGAAGAATGGTAAATATAACAACCGTTATGCGTTGACTGTGCGTTTAAATGTTTTTTTTTTTTTTTTTTTTTTAACCACCATTTTCCCTTTCAATGCGTGGATACAGCGTAACATTGCAGACTGCATAACATGTAGCGATCACAAAGAAATTGTTGCCGAATACAATATAGTATAACCTGAAAGAGTAGTACACATTGCTGACGGAATAAATATACGTACTTTCCTATCCCTTTAACCATATTAGCAACATTTTAACATAACTCTAACACATACCTGTTTTGTTATCATGCAACATTTAAAAGCGGGTCCACCACGTATGACGTGGGACCCTTGTCATGGCCCAAGGCGTCCTTAAAAAGGATTACGGATGTAAGTCCCGCCCCCAAGCGACGTGCGCGCCTCAAAGCCTATTGGCTGTCATGTTTTGTTATAGTAACGGTAACTGCAGTGTGTCATGTGTGCGGCTCAGTGTTTGTAGGCGTCAACTGGGCGTTAGCTGAATGTTAATTGAGTCGGAGGAGTGTTAGCGTGCGTTTCACGCTGGTTTAACATGACGTCACACGTATTGCATTTGCGCATTGTGTTATCGGCCGTCCTTTCTGTCCAAACACGTCTGTTTCAAAAGAATACAGATGTACTCGTTTAGAACGAATGTAGTTTCGTATTCATTGTATTTGAAATAAAGATTTTATGTTTAATGGTATTTTCAAGATGTATTGAACGCACAACGTACGCTTTGTTTTGCGCATGCGCTAACAGTTAGTGCAGCCAAGCGTGAAGTGCGTGCGCACACTAAGATGTGCGCGCACATTTTTCAGTATACAGGCAACGTTCACATCATATACATAGTTATGCCTGCTACAAATTTAAAGAAACATTACATACTGATGTACACTTGTACTTCTAACATATAAGTGAGTGACGTGTGTATGTACACAATCATATAGAGCTGTGTAATGCGTTGTCACGGATACATATATAGTAAGGTGCCATATTTGACCATCATGTGTTTGCTGTATTTCAGAGATGTCGGGGAAGATACAATCGGATCAATGTATGATTTCAGAAGAGTCTACCTTTATATGAGATGATTGTGAGGAGGAGCCACCGACTACTATACTACATATGGAACTAATTTTATATTGCTTGCAGCGCTTATTAACAAACAATTAAAAATGTGATACCCTTATGCCTATATTGCATAAGCACTTAATTAACATAATGATGTTGCAAAATAGTGCCTCATGAATTTTTATTGAGTGTTCTTTAATGACTACTATCATTTTATGGCATGGTGTGTTTTATATATAACAACCATTCCCACTCTGCTAACACATTTGTGAATTCTATTGTGTAATGGAACGTATGACTGTCGAAACTATGTAACAATAATAATAATAATAATAATAATTATAATATGAGCATGTTCATGTATAGCGCTGCTAGTTGTACACAGCGCTTTACAGACACATTTTTCAGGCTGAGGTCCCTGGCCCGTGGAACTTACAATTTATTTTTTGCCGCCTGAGGCACAGGGAGATAAAGTGACTTGCCCAAGGTCACAAGGAGCCGACACCAGGAATTGAACCAGACTCCCCTGCTTCAAAATCTCAGTGCCAGTGTGTGTCTTTACTCACTGAGCCACTCCTTCTCCCAATGTAAAGGACACTTACAACCAACTAGCCATTTCTTGTTAAAAATCTCTTGTTACATGGGTATGTTGATAAAATGGTTTGGGATTGTAGCAAATAATGTTATTGGCCAGATGTTGTGGTCCCCTACAATGCATGATGTTCTGATTATGACATCAACATCATGTAATGAAGTACGTTTCTGTGTATATTTCATTAACCTAACTAACTATAGTTTACTGTGTTTATTAAACGTTCTAAAAATACATAGTATAGTCAATATGATGATATAAGCTACCATAATAAAGCTGGTGTTATCATTTGTCGGTGTTATACATGGATCCTACACAAATTGATACAGACACAAACAGTTGTCTTACAAAGTGTGTCTATGCTAATGTGCACGTGATTGACGTTACAATTGTGACAATACTTGATAATTATCATCATGATAATGATGAAGTGACGTGATTTATATTGCAAAAATATTACCAACATTGTCATATTGGTAAATTATAAATGCTAAATGACAGTAACATTAGTGACAAATTTGTCTTCTCTGTTAACAGTTTAACACTTGGTACATGTAGGACACATCCACACACGTGTGACTTATACATACACATGTCACAAATGTAAATTAATGTTGACTATTAATTCTTAGCATTAAAAAACACCTACATTGCTAAATATAAGATGTAGTACGCATTGTTGTGATTACAGGCATTCATGCATGGAGAGTTATGATCAGTCAATTTCATCCGTCATGAATGAGCTCCCGTAAGTAAACAAATAAGTACAGTTATCCCCTTGTCTCCAAACACCTCTATATTACATTAATGGAATTTATAAGGAAACATACATAAAATGTGATGAAATGTGAGTAATCATTTTCTAATACAATGCACATGAAAGCTCAAGAGTAGCTAAATGCATATACATGATACAGAAAGTACATGTATGTTACATTTGTGTTAAAAGCAATATGTTGGGTTTTTACTTCAAATAATTATAGGAAGATTGAGGTAGGCACATCTTATGAGAGATGTCAGCAAATATACATACCATGATCAGTCATACTGGAGATATACCTATAATGCAAAGGAACAATATATAAATTGCAAACATTGACATGCCATCTTCAGTACCGTAAACAACACAGCAAAGTGTGTATTTGGTGTTAAATGTGCAACACCATGTATATTTCATGACATTCAAAATGTAAATCAGGCTGGTGTACACATCATATGGATGTACATGTTACACTGCACCAATAACATTGTATGTAAGCATACTAGAAGCATGAATGAGTATGGGCATAATATGTGTATTGTGTTAGCATAAGGAACAACACAATGCTAAAATATTAGTGCTTTGTTACCCCAGTTGTATTCACATACACACAACTAAAGTACAATTGAAGAGGGATTATATAACCTGTGCAACAATAACATACCGGTGCCACATCCCTTTGTGCACAAAGCAGAGAAAAGAAAGGTGTGCAACCCATATTCATCTGTGTCCTACCAGAAGGGTATATAAAAAAACATTATTGTTAAGATAACATAATGTAAGTATAAAAGTAGAACTTGGAACATATATGTTTTTACTTAAAGAAAAAAATGAATTGATGAGATTCTGGCGTGTCTGGCCACCACTGGCTGTTTGTTCATTTTCAGCAGCTACATGGGTGGGATGCTCGTCTACCAAAGGCTCAGCAAGGTCTGACTGTACATTGTGCCTCAGTGCAACATTGTGCAAAATGCAACAGGCAAGGATAATATCAGACACTTTTTGAGGCTTGTATAGAAGAGCCCCACCAGTTCTGTCCAGACACCTAAATCAGATCTTGAGTAGGCCAAATGTCCTCTCTATAACAGATCTTGTAGATATATGGGCTGCATTGTACCTGTCCTCTGCTTCAGTTTGAGGGTTTAGCACCGGAGTCAAGAGCCACGGCCTAATTCCGTATCCTGAGTCACCTATAATGAATGGAGCACACATAAGCTGACATTAGTGATCAAATTGTACAATGCCAACATTCCTAAATAAAAATGTGTTTTGTGTTATAACATGTAAATGTGTACTCACCCAGCAGCCAACCATGTTCAAAATGTCCCTCTTCGAATGCATAGAAGACTGAAGAGTTCCTCAGGATGGAGGAATCGTGACTGGAACCAGGGAATTTGGGTACCACATGCATTATCCTCATCGTCGCATCACATACCACCTGTACATTGAGTGAATGGTAGTGCTTCCGATTGCGGTACACATGCTCACTCTGACTAGGTGCAATCAAAGCAACATGTGTGCAATCGATTGCACCCAGCACACATGGTATCCCTGCTATATTATAAAAGCCAGTCCTGACTTCCAGCCACTCTGTCGCCTCTGTAGGAAAATGAATATAATTCCAAGCGCGTCTATTGAGTGCATAGAGAAACTGGGTCAAGGCCCGCGAGAATGTAGATTGCGAGACCCCGCCCACTATGCCCACAGTTGTCTGGTATGACGCGGAAGCAAGATAATTTAATGAGCACAGCATTTTAACAAGCCCAGGGACTGCACGACCTCTGGCTGTGAAAAAATCTAAATCTCCCCTTATCTCCTGATAAAGAGCTAAGATTGCTGCTGAACTCAAACGATAGCGACTTACAATCTCCTCCTCACTCATCCCATCTAACAGGGTTCTCTCCCTGTACAGACGCGGACGAGGCACAACTTGTCTCCTCTGTCTTCTCCTCTGATCTCCTGTCCCTCTCCCAGTCTCTGTCGTATCCGCGTGACTGTCCCTGTCACTGTCACTGTCCCTCGGTGTGTCCCTCCCTTGCCCTATATGATTGTCTTCATCATCAAGCATGTCATAGAAAAGAATGTTCCTCCGTCTCCTAAACAATCTCAACATTTTGAAATGAGTAGCTGTGAATGATCAGGTAATGGGCGTCCTTTAAATAGGTATGTGATGATGTCAGGTGACATAGTAAAATGCAAGGTGTTACATTAACATAATAAAGTACTTCTGTGGCAAGCTGTGTGCAGTTCTTGTTATAAGTATTTGTTGTGTGTATTCTGCAGGGAATGATGATATTTGGCAATGATGTGACGTGAACCTTTGTAGAAACATTGCTTGCAAATAAATAGTTGCATGTGCAATGCATGTAACACTTGTGAACGCAACAGTCAGTCATGTAATTAGGCAAAAAGGCTGAGATTGACGTGGGAAAAGTTTTGTGTAACATGTGTAATTAGCCATGTTATTGTGACATGTTGACAACAATGAATAGTCGTGTGCATATGCATGCATTTCTGTAAGGAGGATAGTTGGTATAGAATGAGTTAACAAGGTGTCCCAATGCTGAATTACTGTACATGTGTGTATAAGTTAGGTTGAAGTGCTTGTAATGCTACGGTTACAATGTAAACATGCAATGTGATTGAGCGTCCAATAAGTGACGTCATGAAAATAGGGAGGAGCCAAAACTAGATGTAAACATGAGAAGACAGATGTACATGAACGTTTAAAGATGCGTGTCACATTACAAGCATTGTGTAATGTAAAGGAACATGAATATACGGTGTATGTGTGACATGTGTGTCATGTGTAACATCATGTAAATAATTGTCGCTCAGTTCAGTAAAATGTGTGATATGATGTGAGGTTCTCCTTTAAGAGTTGAGTATAGTATTTTCCCTTGGCACATCATCACATGATGAGTAATGTGACCCGCAAATGCTGCAAACATGTAAAAGTATAATGTTATGCAAATAATACACGTCAGCTGTGACACAATGCAGGGAATGCCCCCACACTGTAATGCAAATGACGTTTGTATTGTGAGCAATGAAACGTAAACAGTACTATACTGTTATACGTCCCCGCTCCATTGACTCCATTGATGTACAGAAGTTTTTTTTTTCTAAGTGCCGTTGCGGCAGCCTTAGCGATCGTTCTCCCCTCCAAACTGCCAACTTTAGTTGGCGGGAGAAATTGGCCATAACATCTCAATTTCGTAGTGCCGATCAGGCCAGATAAGCTGTTTTTTTTTGTTGAATCCAGCCGATTTAAAAAAGTGGCGATCAGTGGCGAAAACAGGCTTATCGGCAGGCGAATGGCCATAACAAAATAATCGGCTCCGAAACCTGGCGAAATCAAGCACTTATCGGCGCTTACTGAATCTCAAACCCAATTTTGCCTATAAAATGGCGATAATTCCCTTATCAACGCTTACTGCATGAGGCCCTATGAGTAGTTTGTCCTCAGATGAGGCCCCTGAGAGTTCCAATTCCCAAACACAGGGGCGGAGTAGCAGTTTGGAGGGAAGCCAAAAGCTATACCTGAGTGAGGGGAGGAAAGATGATGCAGCAGTTAACCCCTTCAGTGTCCGGAAGATCCAATACTACTCCCCAGTGAGCAGCTGGAGCAGCAAAGAGTGGGTCTCGCAAACACAGCCACCTGAGACCAACAGTGCAGAGATGCAAGAAACAGCAGCTCACACCCCTGAGCATGGTGTCCCAGGCACAGACTATGTGATTAGTGAGACCTCACTGTCAGAAAGCAATCTGGGTGATACAAACAATGTAGCAGTGGTCATATCACAGAGCAGCCAGAGTGCAGAAAACACTGCAGAGCTGGCACTACCAGAGGGCAGCCAGAGTGTTGCAAACACTGCAGAAGTTGCATCATCAGAGGGGTGCCATGAAATCACTGAACCTGCACAAGGGCTACCAATTAGTCTCAAGAAAGCACAACCTGTGCACAGTGCGGGGGAGGGAGGAATGCAGAGAGGAGCTGCAGCTGTTACCTGTGCAGCCTCAGGAATAAACAGAGGAACCACTAGCCACAGATGGTGCAGCACAGAGACCACCAGCAGCCACAGCCGGTGCAGCACAGAGGCCACCAGCAGCCGGTGCAGCACAGAGGCCACCAGCAGCCGGTGCAGCACAGAGGCCACCAGGAGCCGGTGCAGCACAGAGGCCACCAGCAGCTGGTGAAGCACAGAGGCCACCAGCAGCTGCTGCAGCACAGAGGCCACCAGCAGCCACAGACGGTGCAGCACAGAGGCCACCAGCAGCCACAGACGGTGCAACACAGAGGCCACCAGCAGCCACAGATGGTGCAGCACAGAGGCCACCAGCAGCCACAGATGGTGCAGCACAGAGGCCACCAGCAGCCACAGACGTGCAGCACAGAGGCCACCAGCAGCCACAGACGGTGCAGCACCGAGGCCACCAGCAGCCACGGATGGTGCAGCACAGCGGAGCATCCCTGGAGAAGCTGGAGAGAGACCAGAGAGAGCAGAAGGGTCTGCATGGAGATGTGCCGGTCCAGGGTCCAGCAGTTACCCCCAGTTTCCAAGCCCCACTGCCAAGCGGATAAATGTGGTGAGACTGCGATACAAAGGTATTGGGGATATTCCTGATAAATGCTTTATTGGTAAAGTCCTTTTGAAGGAATCTATGGGGTTTCAGGCCTCAGGCATTTTTGCTTTCATACACACCCCAGGTAACAGGGAATAGGACATAAGCTTCAAAAGGGGGGATTTGCTAGAAGCTTTCTGGCACAGGTTTGAGGACTTGAAATTCACACTTCTGTGGAAAGACTTTGTTGCCATCCCTGTAAGTCGTCCTACAACCAAACTGGTGACTGTAATTTTTCACAACGAGGCCGTTGCCAAACAAGACATTCTTTATTGGTGGAAGAGACAATGTACTATGCTGTCTGATCTGGAGAAAATAGAGGAGGAGATCTGGGAAGGAGCGTGGGTGTGGACTGGGGGTTGGAGGTGTAAGGTTAAGCTGTGGGAAAGACATGGTGTGTCTCATCACCTCCCAAATTCCCTCTTCATTGGGGGGGACAGAGGTGTCTGTTTTTACAGTGGCCAGCCCAGGCTTTGCTTCAAATGTGGGTCCAACAGGCATTTGAGTGCGAGCTGTGATAAGATCAGGTGCAGCCAGTGTGGGGTTCTTGGGCATAACCGATCTGTATGTCCTAATACTGTACTGTGTACTGTAACTTGTGTAGGGGACAGGGTCACTCTTTTAGGGAGTGTCCTGAGGCGGCGCATAATAATGCTCCCCAGGACACTGAGACAGCCCTAGTAGAGGAGACCCAGATAAATGAGTTTGGTGCCATGGAGTTATCCTTTGAGCAGGAGCAGGAGGAGGAGCAGGAGCCAGCAAGAAGAAAGGCAGGAGGGGAGCAGGGTCCAGTAGCAGTGGGCGGGGAGCAGGGGCCAGTAGCAGCGGGCGGGGAGCAGGAGCCAGTAGCGGCGGGCGGGGAGCAGGAGCCAGCAGTGGCAGGTGGGGAGCAGGGGCCAGCAGCGGCAGAAGGGGAGCAGGGGGCAGCAGCGGCAGGAGGGGAACGGGCCAAAAGGGGAGGGATGGGAGCATGTAACTAAAGCAAAGAAAAAGGCCAAAGGCAGAGGTCACACGGGGGAGTTACAGTCATCAGGGATAACCACCTCAAATACCTATGATGCATTGTCTTGGGGGGATACTATGGATGCAATGGAGGAAGGTGGAACAGAAGCCCTGAAAAGTGAGGGGGAAGAGGAAGGAATAGCAGATACTGTAAAAAAAAAAAATGTAAATATTTGAAATAATTGCACTGAATTTGTGTTCTATTGTTTTTATTTGTATTTTTTCCCCCTCCCGATGTAAATATGTAATGTTTTGACTCTCTGTTTCCAGAATAGAACAGAAACAGTGGGAAAAACTGTGGAGAAATGTAAATATTTGAAATAATTGCACTGAATTTGTGTTCTATTGTTTTATTTGTATTTTTTTCCCTCCCGATGTAAATATGTAATGTTTTGACAGTCTGTTTCTGTATTCTATATGTTGCATGTTTTTCAACAAATAAAATCAGAGAACTCTGCTATGTGAGCTGCTAGCCAGACAGATTCACCAAACTAACTTCTTCAACCAAAGTAAGACTTGTTCATTTGTTTTCCTGACTGCTTAAAATACACTTACGGTTTGGTAAATGGTTTAGCCAGCCAGCCTGCTAGATAGGCCTGGAGTGTTAGTCAGTCCTCCCAATGTGGAGCAGGATTTGTTTTTGTTTAAAGGGACAGTGTACCCACATGTTATGTTATGCTGTGGAGAAATAAAGCCACTGAACATTTTCATTTATCCTGAAACTACACGTGTGGACTGTTCCCTGACCTCGGCTACAGGCCGTCCTGCCACAGGTGGTGTCAGAAGTGGGATGTCGGACGGCTCCTGTATCTGAAGGGCCACACAAAAAAAAATGGAGACAATTTTTTCTCAGTTCCTTGAGCAATAGCTCCAGCTAGCAGAGAAGCAAGCTGAGCGACAAGCCCAGCAAGATGAGCAACAGGCCCGGTGAGAGGAAAAGCTACTCCAACTGCTGGCCGAAGGCCCAGCCACAGTCAGACCAGAGATTCCAAATAACCCACCGGTGATGCTGCCTAAAATGAAGCCAACCGATGACCCAGAGGCATTTCTCCTCACTTTTGAAAGGATAGCCACGGCCCACGGCTGGACAGTTGATTGCTGGGTAACGACTCTGGCTCCACTCCTCATAGGAGAAGCTCAAGCAGCCTACCAGGCTCTTCCAGCAGACGAGGCCATGGACTATCAGCAACTAAAGGCTGCTATTCTGGATCGCCTAGGCCTCACTCCAGAGACCTACCGACAGCAGTTCCGGACAGTCAAATATACAAACAGAAACCGACACCGGGTCGTAGCCCACCGCTTAGTACACAGCTTATGTACCAGGTGGATACAACCGGAGAAGCATACCAAGGCAGAGATCCTTGAACAGTTTGTGCTCGAGCAGTTCATACAGATATTGCCCCCCTCCTCCCGCTCCTGGGTAAAAAGACACGCTGCATTTTCCCTGGATTCAGCAGTCCGCTTGGTGGAAAACTTCCTTGGCGACGATACCCAACAAGATAGCTGGGAACGGTCCGTGCAAATACCAGTTGCCTCCGGTGATGCCAGAGGCAGGAGAGCAGACAATCGAGGGGTCTACAACCCATCAGCTCGGGAGATCCAGTCCACCCGATCAGAAGACCCTTTCCCATCTCGGAGGATTCCTGGTACAAACTCCCGCAGAGACGACAATCCCGGGTCCGAGGCCATTGGATCACTCAAGGGAGGCCACCACCCACAGTATTCCCCGAGAACCTGGACTCCCGTCACCCATCCGGTGGAGAGGATTCCACCACCAACCAGAAGGGAGGTTCCCATCCAACAGCGGAGAGGTCCAAACACCGAGCCCCGTCAAGAGCTTCCGCTGACAACCGAGTTTGCGGACTCCGGAGATGATGAGATGGACTGTTCTTTTGGCAGAACCACTGCCACAGCTTCTCTCCGAGGGGACCACAATCCGTGGTTAGTCCCAGCATCTCTGGAGGGGAAAATAGTAAAAGCCATGCTGGACTCGGGATCTGGAAAAACCCTGATCCTAGAGGGCCTAATTCCAAGCAACAAACTATCCTATGACTCTCCGTGGAAAATCGAGTGTATCCATGGGGATACAAAGAGATACCCGACGGCGAACATTCTACTGCGTATCAAGGATCAAGAGGCTAGCCTGCTAGTGGGAGTTGCTCACTGGCTACCTGCTCCTGTTCTACTTGGCCGAGACTGGCCCTACTTCGAAACATTGTTGGCCCCTACTCCTACGGAGCCTATTTCTCTGATACCGGAGAAGCCCGGAGACTTGTTTCCTTTTTCCCCAGAGATTTTTCCCCGTAGACACAACGTCCCAAAGACACGTAAACAGAGACGTGTGGAAAAGAGGACTGGTTAAGAAAGGCTGGGACTCTTGGTAACATTAGTCAGCCCAAAGGACTGCAGGTCATGGCCGGAGATGACCTGGGCAGGGAACCGATAGATATGGGAATTTTGCCAGACCTGGATCTTCCTGACTTCCATCAGAGGCAGAGGGAAGACCCAGCTTTGGCTAGACAATATGAGAAGGTGGTACAGGTCAACAACAAGATAATGGATGAACAAGGTGTAAGAGTGTTTCCACATTTTGAACTATTGAATGACATCCTATATCATGTGAATAAGGTTACACAAACATGGGAGGACATTCGACAGATGCTAGTCCCTAAAGGGTTGATTAAAACAGTGTTCACCCTAGCCCATACTCTCCCATGGGGTGGTCATTTGGGCAGGGATAAGACCACGGACCGCATCTCGTCCCGGTTTAACTGGCTAGGCATACATGGTGACATCATGAAACTATGTGAGACATGTCCTGAATGCCAGTTAACTAGCCAAAAAGGACAGAAGCCGGCTCCCTTGGTCCCTCTGCCCTTGGTAGCTGTCCCATTCGAGAGAATTGGGGTAGATCTGGTTGGACCTTTAGAACCCTCTGCGAAGGAACATAAATTTATACTCGTTGTTGTAGATTATGCCACCAGATATCCTGAGTCCTTCCCACTGAGATCAGCCACTGCTAAACAGGTTGCTCACAGGCTGTTAGAACTGTTCTCTAGGGTAGGACTTCCCCAAGTAATTTTAACTGACCAGGGAACAAATTTCATGGCAAAGTTAATGCAGGATGTCCTGAAGTTATTGGAGGTAAAATCCGTCCGGACGTCAGTCTACCATGCTCAGACTGATGGATTGGTAGAGAGGTTTAACCGTACTTTAAAAACCATGCTTAGGAAGTTTGTGGACACTGAAAAGCGAGCTTGGGATGAACTTCTCCCATTCCTATTGTTTGCGGTACGAGAAGTTCCCCAATCATCCACAGGCTTCTCCCCGTTTGAGCTCCTATATGGACGCCAACCTCTGGGTATTCTCAACCTACTGAAGGAATCCTGGGAGGAGGAGCCCTCCCCCTCCAAGAATACCCTTCAGTATGTCATACACCTTAGAAACCGCCAAGACATGATAGGTCGATTTGCTAAGGAAAACTTCAAATCTGCTCAAGAACATCAAAAGAGGCAGTACAACCAAAATGCCCGCTTGAGGGTCTTCCAACCTGGGGACGAAGTGATGCTATTACTACCGACATCAGAGAGTAAACTCCTTGCAAAGTGGCAGGGTCCTTTCCAAGTTCTCCGCCGCACCGGGGAGGTGAACTATGAGATCTCTCAACCAGGGTCCAGGAAGGGTAAACAAATCTACCACGTAAACCTCCTGAAACCCTGGAAAACGATGAGATTGCTGTTCATCCACCCTTGGGAAGGAGAGACGGATTTGGGTCCACAGCCTCCAAAGAGTAGTACGTACAATGACCATCAGATTCCCATGGGAGGTCAGTTAACAACGGAACAAAGGTCAGACCTACTGTCGCGGCCGAGTTTATTCTAACATTTACCCGGTCTCGGCCACGACAGATACCGGGCGCGCCGCATTCTCCCGCGCACGCGCCGGAGCCTCGGAGGATCGGTCCTCCGATCGGGGCTTCCCCCTCCCCTCTGCGGGTCCGCCGGGTCCCCCGGAGCCCCCCACCGCCATCCCCCACATTAGAGGAACCCAGGGCTCCCTCGGGGAGCCCTGGGCACACGCGCCATGCGCGCACGCTCCCGATGAAGCGTGACCGCGCATCAATGACGCGCGGCACGCCGAGGGAAAAAACGAGCAAGCCGGGAAACCTCCCGGCTTGCGGCACTAGCCAAGTGAGGATAAAGTATGCCACCTCTGTACTAGACTTATGTGACCAGTTCCCAGATGTTTTTTCTGAGCTGCCAGGACAGACTGATTTAGTGTCCCATAGGATTGAGACAGAACCTGGCGTAAAAGTACGGTCCCGTCCCTATAGATTGCCAGAGGGCAGATAAGACCTGGTAGAGAGAGAGATAATAGACATGTTGGAATTGGGCATGATCGAGGAGTCCCACAGCGAATGGTGTAGTCCTATAGTGTTGGTCCCTAAACCAGATGGGAAGGTGAGGTTTTGCGTGGATCTGCGAAAGGTAAATGCTGTATCCAGATGCGATGCATACCCAATGCCTAGGGCGGATGAATTGCTTGACTCTCTTGGTAAAGCAGAGTATATCTCCACCCTAGATCTCACGAAAGGATATTGGCAGATACCTCTAGCGGAAGAATCCAAATGCAAAACTGCCTTCGCCACCCCTCTCGGTTTATACCAATTCGTCACTATGCCATTTGGGTTACATGGGGCTCCAGCCACGTTCCAAAGGTTAATGGACAAGGTACTACGACCCCATAGGACATATGCCGCTGCCTACTTGGATGACATTGTCATCTATAGCAGACACTGGCAGTCTCATATAAAAAGGTTAAGGGCAGTCCTAACGTCCTTAAGAGAAGCAGGGCTCACTGTAAATCCGAAAAAAATGTGCCCTGGGTAAATCCACTACAAAATACTTGGGCTATGCCGTTGGAGGAGGGATAGTAAGGCCACTAGCTAGCAAGGTGGCCGCCATAAAGTAAGTCCCCACCCCACAGACAAAGACACAGGTCAACTCCCTTTTGGGGTTAGCAGGGTATTACAGGCGGTTTATCCCCAATTTTTCAGAAATTTCTGCACCCCTAACAGATCTGACAAAAAAGAGTGCCCCGACCCAAGTTAAATGGTCTTGAGAGTGCCAAGACGCCTTTGACATGCTAAAAAAGTGCCTGTCAGAGGACCCCGCTCTTTGGAGCCCAGATTTTAAAGAGCCCTTCATCATCCAGACGGATGCCTCAGAGGTAGGACTAGGAGCAGTGCTGTCCCAGCAATTTGATGGTGTTGAACACCCCATACTGTTCATCAGCTGGAAGCTGTTCCCAAGGGAAGTGAGGTATTCCGTCATTGAGAAGGAGTGCCTCGCTGTAAAATGGGCAATTGAGGCCTTGAGACATTATGTCGCCGGAGTACACTTCACCCTGGTCACTGACCATGCGCCCTTCAAATGGTTAATCACCATGAAGGTCACAAATTCAAGGTTGACCAGGTGGTATATGGCCCTCCAACCCTTCTCTTTTGATATACAGCATAGACCTGGAAAGGACAATGGAAATGACGATTTTTTGTCAAGAGAAGGAGTGGAGGGTCGGGCTTCAGCCGTGTGGGACCATAGCCACACACAAACAGGGGAGGTATGTGACAGGGTGAAGTCAACCCCTATCAGTTATGCCTGGGAAACATATGTCTGAGTGCTTCATCCAGCACTCAGAAGGTTAACTCAGGAGGAAGCTAGGTAATCAGGAGGTAAGCTGACACCTGTTAACCAGCAAGGTATAAAAGGATGTTGTTACTGGCAGTAGCTGGCTGCCTTAGACCAGAGAACTCTGAAATGTTAGCTGCTAGCCAGACGGATTCACCAAACTAATTACTTCAACCAAAGTAAGACTTGTTCATTTGTTTTCCTGACTGCTTAAAATACACTTACGGTTTGGTAAATGGTTTAGCCAGCCAGCCTGCTAGATAGGCCTAGAGTGTTAGTCAGTTCTCCCAATGTGGAGCAGGATTTGTTTTTGTTTAAAGGGACTGTGTACCCACATGTTATGTTATGCTGTGGAGAAATAAAGCCACTGAACGTTTTCATTTATCCTGACACTACACGTGTGGACTGTTCCCTGACCTCGGCTACAGGCCGTCCTGCTACAGTCCCCCTTAGGATTTAAACACATCTACTGTATATTCATAAACAAAAAACTTCTCTATCAGCAATGCCATAAATAGCTTTTCCATCAAACAATAAGGGCCTTATTAAATAATGTCAGAAAGAGGCCATCAGCCAAAAATGCCTTCATATGCAGTGACAAACAGTCTTCTACTTTGTGGCTACTGAAATTAATTTTTAGTGAACACTACAGCAAAGACTGCCAACCTAGGTGCATTTCAAGCAGATCTGGCTTGCACTAAAACTTTAAAATGCCTGAGGTAAACCGAAATTTCATTATCAAGCAAAACATCATGTACAGTCATATTAACAGGTGTTCCATAATCCCTCTGCTACAGTGTGTACAAGACATTTATGGAAATAAAACAGGCAGGAAACACCAAAAGTGATACAATAATACTACCTTTTATAACAGAATTAGGTAAGGCATAAAATAAAGACTGATGTTTTTTATTAGTGGGTTTTTAAAAGCATATTTCTAAAAAATTATATATTTGAGCATTTGAATTGATGATGTTTCACATTGGTTTTGTTTGTAGTGTGTATCTCTGGATTATATTTAATATGTTTGTTTGTTACAAATAAGAGAGTAAATAAGAACATAAATACAGTACTCCACAGGTGAATGTTCTGTTCTATGCTTCTTAACCATGAATTGTTTTGTCTTCTAGTTGATTTGGACAGGCTAAATGATGATGTCAAGCGTTACAGCTGTACTCCACGAAATTACACTGTGAATTTAAGAGAAGAGCTAAAGATGACCAATGCTGTATTTTTTCCACGTTGCCTACTTGTTAAGCGCTGTGGAGGAAGTTGTGGCTGTGGCAGTACAAACATGAAATCCTGCACATGTGCATCTGGGAAAACAGTAAAAAAATACCATGAGGTACAGTATGGAAAAGAAAAGGATTTTAATCAATAACCTAATTTCTGTTTTACATCAAATAAAATTATAATAATAGTTACTTGCCAAGCATAAATTGCAAACTCAATCGTGTGTATACATTCTATACAGGCATACCCCGCTTTAAGTACACTCACTTTATGTACACTCGCGAGTAAGTACATATCGCCCAATAGGCAAACGGCAGCTCACGCATGCGCCTGTCATCACGTCCTGAGCAGCAATATCGGCTTCCTACCTGTACCGAAGCTGTGCGCAAGCGGGGAGACTATAGAGCCTGTTACAAATGCGTTATTTACATCAGTTATGCACGTATATATCGATTTGCAGTACAGTACATGCATCGATAAGTGGGAAAAGGTAGTGCTTCACTTTAAGTACATTTTGCTTTACATACATGCTCCGGTCCCATTGCGTATGTTAATGCGGGTTATGCCTGTACATATGTGTGTTTATATGTTACAACAGGTAATGCAAATAAAAGAACAGAGATATCTAGTTTGAGCAGATCTATCTTATTTTAAGTGGTTACTTAATCTGAACTCAGTATTTACAGTATTAAGAGTAATTCCAAATCAATAACAATTTGCCCTGATTCATTTTCCTTATGTATTGAAATGTTAACACACAACTAATAGTAGCTAGTATTCCTTGACATTTCCTGTGCTTTCATGTGGCAGACACTTGGCAGGACCTATAGGTGAAAGTCACAGCTGAAGTCTGAAGACTGTAAAGATTTCTCTTTTTTCCCCCTTTTTATTCCTTCATTCATTCTTTCCATCTTCCATTCCTCTGTCCCTCCTTCCATTCCTCCATCCTATTCCACCTTCCCTTCCATTCTACCCATACATCCTTGCATTGCATTCCATCCTTCCATTCCACCCTCCCTTCCATGCCTCCATCCTTTCCATTCCTCCCTACAATTCCTCCCACATCTATTCCTCCCTCTCTTTCATCCCTCTCTCCCATTTCTCCCTCCCCACCTCCCTCTCATAGGGGGTTATGCACTAAGCAGTGATAAGTGGGTTTTCTGGGTGCTATGCACAAAGCAGTGATAAGTGCTTTTAAGTGATATAACTGCCTTTATAGCGTGATACTGCCTGTTGTGAGATTCACAGAGCAGTGATAACAGTGCTTATTGTGCTATAATGGCTACTTAAAAGCACTTATCACTGCTTTGTGAATCTCACAAAAGGAAGTATCGCGCTATAATGGCATTTATCTCACTTAAAAGCACTTATCACTGCTTAGTGCATAACCCCCTTAGTCTGCACTCCTTATAGCACAGAACAAACTTTAAAGAAACTGTAGTTTCCACTTACTATTGAGTTCTCAGGGTAAATAAAACAGACCATATCTGTACACTTGTGTGAAGCATCAAATAACACTGCTTTAGCACTTTTATACTTTTTTATACATTTTATTAGATGGTGCAAGTCCAATGTTTCACTCCTATAAGGGCTTTCTTCAGACAGAATCTACAAGGTGAACACAAAATCCTTGCAAGAGCAAGCAAAAGAACCCCTTTCAACAAGCACTCATAAAGTGAAAAAATGTATTAAAATAACTAAACCTTTAATGAATACTAATGGGTAACAGTGAACACAAAACTCTTAAAAAACACCGGCGTGGTGTATTAATGAACACCACGCCGTGTGGAGTCCCTGCAACTTACACTTAGCACATATTGAGAATATATTTTGTGCTCTGTGCTTTAACATAGAACAACTACGATCGTATGTATAACTTATTATACCTAGTTGCATAGGGGGTTTGCGCTACTCAGACTTGCTATTAATATGTTTGGTGATGTTTATTAATACACCACACCTGACTAGAATTGTACAAAGTATATGATACATTAAGAGGATCTAGTATACACATAGGGGGCTTAGTTTATAATCCTATATTAACCCCTTCCTTACCCGGCTAATTAAAGGTCCGGTGGTGTTCACAAATACACCACACCGGGTGGAAGGTACATATAGCACTCCAGTGGTATACTAAGGTTAACCTCTTCCTCACCCGGATAATATAATGTCCGGTGGTGTTCATGAATACACCACACCGGGTGGGAGGTGCCTAGAGTTTTTTCTAGTGCTACAATATATACATCTGAATATTTAGATCTGATCTGCAAACTATATTCTTGCATACTGTGGGCATATGAACTATTGCACTTTATATCAATAATTACTCATACAACTCTGTCCTATTACACTGTGCTGTTTCCACGGAAGCCCGTGGGAAGTTTCTCACTAGTTTAAGATTTATCTCTGTGAGAACTCCTATACACGCTGAGGTATTTGACAATAAATAGATAATATGTAAAGTGATATGCTGATACTTTCATTACACATTCAATCCTCAGCCCATTTCTAGCTACATAGTAGCCTTTTTAACCCATGTTATATTTACGCGCCGTTTCTAGGGTTTTTTTTTTTTTATATATATCTTAGTTGATTCATATACATTAAGCACTTTAATGCATTGGTCTGAATATACTCTTTGAATCAATTTAGTCAGTGTAAGTACGAATTTATATGTCCGGTCCGGTCTGTCCGTGATAAACATATAATTATTTCTACAGCTATATACCACACTGAGGCATTAGCTAAATATCCATTCTGCTTTTGCCAGGTAATTACTATTCCCTAGATCCACATGTCAACCAGCCTTGGTTTAAGGACTGGAAGTTAGCTGTTTAATTTGTTTTTTAAGAGTTTTGTGTTCACTGTTACTCATTAGTATTCATTAAAGGTTTAGTTATTTTAATACATTTTTTCACTTTATGAGTGCTTGTTGAAAGGAGTTCTTTCGCTTGCTCTTGCAAGGATTTTGTGTTCTCCAGTTTCGTTAACCCCTGGCACCATTTTCAGGACAGTAGCAAGAGCTTATTCCCTCACTCCCCCACCCACCCCTTGAGAATCTACAAGGTAATAGAAAATGTACCTGTGTACCATCATAAACTCACCACTCCAACGTGTGTTCAAAACACACAACATACTTTTCTTATGGGCAGCATTCCAGCTCTAAGAAAACAAAATAAACATAACAATTACCCAAACCATCAGATTCAGTATAATTAAGATTAGTTCCAAATGATGCACAACATAAAGATGCATCACAAGATGCAAGTGACATGTACCGTAATAACAAACAAACGGGGTAAAGGGATATACAGTGCCCAAAATAACCCTCAGAAATAAATAGTAAATAGAAGAAAAACATCAAGACCAATATAATTTAGAAAACAAATAAACCCTCCCTGCAGCTAGTATTCAAATTAAGTCAAATGTATACAGATAGGCAGCAGCAAAGGGCAACACAAAAACACATGAAAGAGAAGATTCTCTCTACTGTACAAAAAACATCTTATCTGAAATTTGTAATTTAGTTCTAAAGGAGTCAAGCTTCTGCTGATCAGAATAGCAGAGATTGTGCCTGACACCAGTACCCCCTTCATTACAAGGTGTAATTATTATGGAAATCCTTGTAGGAACTGTGGGATATGAGTTATTTAAATATAGTTTTCATATCTCTCAGGTTCTGTATCTGAGGCATGCTCTTTTTTGAGGTCAGAGGTCTCTACATATGTTATCTGGAGGAAGATTTGAGGGGAGTCTCTCCTGCCCTTCCTCTCATTTCAATTTCTGTGAAAATGTCACCCATCTCTAGTTATAATCTTTTTGTGAAAAACGCAGTCTCATTACTGACTAATCTTTTTGCTCTGACCATTTGTGAATGTGTCAGAGCCTTGCTCAAACTAAGAGTGTGCAAACTAGATGGAAATAGAGTTGTATTTCTACATTTAGGTTTATATTAAAGGCTGCTAGCAATTGGAATCTTTGTAATAGACACACATTAGAGAAGACCATGTTGTGTCTTACTCCATGGTAGTCAATCTAATTGTTGTTTCATCTGTGCTATTCTACACAAGAACGCTATCTATAAATCTAAATTATATACTATATTATACTATTTATATAAGCAGGAAAAGAGGATGGACATCCCAGGGAGGTTAGGAACAACTAAGGGAGAACAAAGAGAAGGAGATATATGTGGTCAGTGTCATCATCAAACAGTAAGGCTGGATATCATCAAGCTGCATATCGGGAGGATAGAAGCAACATGGATATCTGTGTGTAGAGGGAACTTGAGGAGATAGGCACCTGCCTTGCCTTGATATGAAGGAACTGAGCTGATCGAGTCAAAAATGTAGTCGCCACCTTGTACCCCCCAACACCCTTAAGGACTGTGCCCCTGGTTTGGCAGATATGGGGCTGGATTTGACAGGAGAAGTTTGAAGTTGTCTGGAATTTGTTCAATAAACTGAAAATTAACCATCCCAAGAGAGAGAGAGAGGCTTAACAAACAAAGCACCTTCTTACGTGCACTCAATACCCAAAATGAATTCATGTACAGATGTACGTAGCAAGATTTTACATCTTCCGTGCCACGGCCACTCATAGTCATGTGACTGTGATGGTCATGGCACCAAAAAATTGTTTTCTGTGGGGGTCCCATTGACAAGCATAGATCCCCCCTCAGCGTGATCACAGCAGACACTTTCCCCAGCAATGTGGAAGCACCAGGATCCCGTGGATCCACGGGACACTGCGAAGCGGCGGCCAGAGCTACATATAACAGCTGAGACTGCTATCTCACTCCTCAGCACTCCACACAAGCACAAGGAGCAGACCACAGGGTTTGATTACTGTCTTCATACAGAGTTTGATTACTGTCTTCATTTGCTATTGCCATTAATCTTACATTGACTGTTGTGGACTCCTGGTGCTTCTTTGCAAGCTGCTTTCTTGCAGGCTGTGTTCAGCCTTGACTGTACCATTGCACACAGTTTCTGGTAGTACTTGAACTACTGGCATTGACTGTAGTGGATTCTTGCTTCCCTGCTATTAGCTTTTTAGCTGTATTTAGCCTACACTGTATGTTTGCTATCTATTTTCAGGGGTGTCTGATTTGACCAGTTATAGGGGAAGGGAGGCTTAGGGAAGTACCTCTGGGACCTTTTGGACCAGGGGGAATGGGCCAGATGAAGAGGTAGTCCCTCGAAACGTTGCCCCCCTAGCATACTTGCCGTTCTCCATTTTTTGTGTATATTCCTTGTGTTTCATGTTTTTTTCCCCTTTTCCTTTTCCCCCCCACCCCTCACTTTGTGACATGCAAACACATTTGATTTATTTATGGTTTGTTTTATTATTAAATATTTATTCTGCATTACAACTGTTTTCATCATTGCCAACTTTTTGTGGCCTTATCGCTGTTTACTACATGAAGCCCTAAGCATCAATTTCAGAATGTTGTGTATTGGTGCTGCCATTGAAATCTAAGGGTAAAAGGGGGACTATAGACAGCACTCTGATGATGTTAAATTAATGCAATTGCAGGGTGCACGGAACCAAAGGGGACCCTTATTCCCCTGTATAATACTAACAAATCTACGTAAGTACCAGCACTCACTGTCTAATAGCTAAATGATGAAAACAGTTGTAATGCAGAATAAACATTTAATAATAAAACAAACCAGAAATAAATCAAATGTGTTTGCAGAAACCAGTATCACAAATGGGCATGTCACAAAGTGAGGGGTGGGGGAGGGGAAGGAAAAGGGGAAAAAAACATGAAACACAAGGAATATACACAAAAAATGGAGAACGGCAAGTTTGCTAGTGGGGCAACGTTTTGAGGGACTACCTCTTCATCTGGCCCATTCCCCCTGGTCCAAAAGGTCCCAGAGGTACTTCCCTAAGCCTCCCTTCCCCTATAACTGGTCAAATCAGACACCCCTGAAAATAGATAGCAAACATACAGTGTAGGCTAAATACAGCTAAAAAGCTAATAGCAGGGAAGCAAGAATCCACTGCAGTCAATGCCAGTAGTTCAAGTACTACCAGAAACTGTGTGCAATGGTACAGTCAAGGCTGAACACAGCCTGCAAGAAAGCAGCTTGCAAAGAAGCACCAGGAGTCCACAACAGTCAATGTAAGATTAATGGCAATAGCAAATGAAGACAGTAATCAAACCCTGTATGAAGACAGTAATCAAACCCTGTGGTCTGCTCCTTGTGCTTGTGTGGAGTGCTGAGGAGTGAGATAGCAGTCTCAGCTGTTATATGTAGCTCTGGCCGCCGCTCCGCAGTGTCCCGTGGATCCACGGAATCCTGGTGCTTCTTTGCAAGCTGCTTTCTTGCAGGCTGTGTTCAGCCTTGACTGTACCATTGCACACAGTTTCTGCTAGTACTTGAACTACTGGCATTGACTGTAGTGGATTCTTGCTTCCCTGCTATTAGCTGTTTAGCTGTATTTAGCCTACACTGTATGTTTGCTATCTATTTTCAGGGGTGTCTGATTTGACCAGTTATAGGGGAAGGGAGGCTTAGGGAAGTACCTCTGGGACCTTTTGGACCAGGGGGAATGGGCCAGATGAAGAGGTAGTCCCTCGAAACGTTGCCCCCCTAGCATACTTGCCGTTCTCCATTTTTTGTGTATATTCCTTGTGTTTCATGTTTTTTTCCCCTTTTCCTTTTTTCCCCCCACCCCTCACTTGTGACATGTCCATTTGTGATACTGGTTTCTGCAAACACATTTGATTTATTTCTGGTTTGTTTTATTATTAAATGTTTATTCTGCATTACAACTGTTTTCATCATTTAGCTATTAGACAGTGAGTGCTGGTACTTACATAGATTTGCCATTGAAATCTTGTCCCTTTTTTTTTTCATTTATAATGGACATTGAACATCGATTTTAGAACAAATGTGTGTAATTTATGTTAATTTTTTTAGTGGTTTTATTGTTAAAAACTACTGTGTGTTTTACCTAATAAGACTTACTGTCCCCAGCGTCACTGACATACAAGCACAAGTCCACATTGCTGGGGACAGTGTCTGCTGTGATCACGCTGAGGGGGGATCTATGCTTGTCAATGGGACCCCCACAGAATACAATTTTTTGGTGCCACGACCATCACAGTCACATGACTATGAGTGGCCGTGGCACGGAAGATGTAAAGTCTTGCTACGTACATCTGTACATGAATTCATTTTGGGTATTGAGTGCACGTAAGAAGGTGCTTTGTTTGTTAAGCCTCTCTCTCTCTTGGGATGGTTAATTTTCAGTTTATTGAACAAATTCCAGACAACTTCAAACTTCTCCTGTCAAATCCAGCCCCATATCTGCCAAACCAGGGGCACAGTCCTTAAGGGTGTTGGGGGGTATGAGGTGGCGACTACATTTTTGACTCGATCAGCTCAGTTCCTTCATATCAAGGCAAGGCAGGTGCCTATCTCCTCAAGTTCCCTCTACATACAGATATCCATGTTGCTTCTATCCTCCCAATATGCAGCTTGACGATATCCAGCCTTACTGTTTGATGAGGACACTGACCACATATATCTCCTTCTCCTTGTTCTCCCTTAGTTGTTCCTAACCTCCCTGGGATGTCCTTCCTCTTATCCTGATCCAAAAAGCTTGCAATCTAAGCCATGGTTTGGAGACTCCAAAAATAAATTCACCCAGTTATCTAAACATGAGCTTACACGTTTACAAAGGTTTTAAAAGAAAAATCTTGCTTTGTCAATCTAAATATAGGATATGCTTAACACATATTTTTTTTCTTTTTTAAACATTATTTTTATAGTACTGGCACCATGCAATCAACATTGAATGCCCATATTGAAAAGACCATTTCTATATTTGTCATTTCATTGTTGTAACTGATGAGATTTGAAATGAGGGATAAACATCCCTCAAGTGGTACTGGAATTGGTTTTCAGCATAAACACTGTATTGAGTACAGTATAAGTGTATCAGGGAATTACTTGAAATCTAATGTTGCCACGGGTATGTACCTATTATTCCCAAAAAGAGACATTAACAAATATTTATTTGGATTTGTTTCCCCCCCCCCATTGCTTCGAGTTTTAATGAGCTGAGTAATCCCTCTTTTTGTACTATACAGTAAATTGTCCCATATTTAAAGCTGTATGACTTTACTAGGATGTAATTTGTATTAACCTTCCTAAATATCTAAAGCAACAATGCACATTTAGCAATGGCAATGGACATAAGCAGTCATAATGCCTTCAACCTCACAGTTTGCACATTGCTGTATTTTATGTAAAGAACTCAAATATGACATATTTGTCATTTGGAGACCTACCTGTAGGACAAAAAAAAAATCATGCACCAATTGCTTTACAGATTTAGCCCAACAAAACTTCAATGGTGCTGCAGTAAAGTAAAATCTATTTTGCGCAACTTTGGATAAGAATTGCGGACAGCCAGAGAGGCTTCATTTTAGACTGCAGGTAGTTTTCAACCCAGCCTACAGGGTTACATCTGTACTGTATGTAACTTTTGTGTTTTACGATACAACACAGGAATTACAAATCTTTTGTAGTTGCTGTTAGTGTGAAACTATGAAAAAACATTCTGCAATTAAGTTACAAACACCTTTAGCACTGAAATGGCTAAACAAAATTAAATGTTACAACTGAGGAGAAGGGTGTGAAAAAGGAGAATCAATTGGCACTGTACTGTATATCTACAAATTCAACTGTCAAGTTGCAAAAATTAAGTACTGTACATTGACTCATTAGTATCTCATACGCCACAGTACAAATCATTAAATTATCTTTTTCAGTGGTTCTCAAACCTCTCCTTGGACACTAAAGGCCACACCCGGTTTTAGAAAAAAAAACAATGAACAAGCACATAGGATAATGGAACTAATTTGCATATGAATAGAATGTCATGTGGTTGTCTCAGAACCCTGTTCTGGCTCAGGACCCTCAATGTGCATCAATCTGATGCTTAAAAAGGCATTTTGATAATTTACCCTTTTACTCTATTCAGCAATTACAGTATTACAATTTTTTTAGAAGCCTGTTATCTGAATATTTTCATTAGAGTATGTTAAAAGAGGATTTACTATGTCATTTGGCTAACATTCTGCATCAAATGTGAGAACACTGATTAATAAGCTTCTTCCTTTTAATGAAGATTTGTTTTTATTTATTTTTCTTCCATAGCCTCAAGATGTACTATATATTTTAATAGATTAAAACATTTTAATCACGACATACTGCCAGACATACTGTTTTCGGTGCCTCTGACAACATGCGGAAATCCGCGGCATCAAAAACAGTACATTTTGTGGCCCAGCAGGATTAATGCTACAGGGGTCCATGCTCCTGAATGGGAGCACCACAGGTTAATCATCCCAGGCCAGACAGTCTGGATGAGATACTATAGAACAATATTGGTCATCAAGGGAGTTGAACCGGACATTTAACAATGTCCAACCCCTTTGAATGTGGACATTTAACAATGTCCAACCCCTTTGAATGTGGTCCTTTAGTATTCCCCGTTATTACGTAGATATCCATATTCGGACATCTACATCATCAAGGGGCTGGACAGACCGGAAACTACTTCTGACTGCTTCTTACCTTCTGTGCTGCTTTGGGAGTTAGGGAACTCACAGAGACTGCTTCTGTGTGCCATGTACCTCAGTGCTGCTCCTTCAGACTCTTTGGCTTAATATCTGATGGGTCTAAAGGATTAACGCTGTACACTGGCGACACACTTTATTCGAGCTCGGCTAGTCCCACGAATTCGGGTATACCCGGGTGTATTGAGGTTTGTGACTGGTTTCTGCCCGATTGCATTGAGTTATTTTCCAGGCAGGGATTGAAGCATTTTATTCCTGCTGGCTGCAATACTGCACAGTACATATATATATACTGCATTACAATTCATGAATTTATGCCATCTGGTAGACACGCGAAGCATTGCAGCCTATTAAATCCTAATCATTATCATTTAACAGATCAGCCGCCCATCAGCCAGGCATGAACCCAGGCTGGGAAGGCAAATGCAACGGGGCTTGTCAGAGGTGAGGAGCGGCGCATTCCAGGTATCTGCCAGGTACATACCGGGTATTTGCTCGAATAAAGTGTGTCGGTGCAGTAGGAGTCCCATTTAGAAGCATGGACCCCTGCAGAGTTAATCCTCCCGGGCTGCTTTCTGCTTCTGGGGCTTGAATCGGCCAGGCCGACGGACTACAACTTCACCACATGCATTTGTGGCACCAAAAACATTAAGCCTGGCTACATCTGTACTGTATATTATAAAAGGAATAGTATCTATAATTACAATATGCAAGTAAAATAAAGTAGTTACCCATAAACACACAACTGTAAAGTATTTTTATAGTTTCTTTATATTTCGTTACAGAAGCCGTTTTACATTCTATTTATTTCTAGGTGCCAAAATATAAACTATTATACATACAATAGGCAATACTTAAATCTTTGAATATCAGTGATGTGATCAGCTAGTCAAGCAATCCAATTTCCACTTTGTTCAAACACTCCTCTCCTGTCTGGGAAAAGTGTTTGCCAATTCATTTTTCTCTTCTTATCTTCAAAGCCCATATTCCATGCTCATGTTTTTTAATATAAAATACAGGAAAATCCCAAAGCTGTCATAGGGCTTGTTAACTTAAATGCTGTCCAAATCTCTGCTCTCATCCAAAGCATCCACTTTACTTTCCTAGAAGAAATATACATTCTATCAAAGAATGATCCAACTACTGTAGCATCAATAATTTCATATAGCCCTGGTTAATTTAAAATATAAACATATATTCCTATATGCTTAGCTCCAGGAGAAGCTGAAGTATTTATCAAAAGAAAAAAAAAACACATTTGACATAAACATTACAACAATCTGGCTACATCATAAAGGAATTAGATAATGCTTTAAACATTTTTTTTTTTAAATTTACCCACAAATCCAAACTGAGTAAGTTTGGTTGAAGTCTTTATAAGATATTTGTTTACTTCAAATTACAAAGCCGGTATAACCGTCCTCACATTTTTGGGACCCAAAGGGTCGAAATAGCTGTCTGTGGGTAAGTTTACTGGCTTTACACTTCTTTAACCCAGGCTGTGCTGAAATGCTGTGTAATATGATAGGCATACGCTTATAGGGGTCCGTGTTAAAGCTGCAGGCCAAGAAATAGCCTACATGTATGTTTTATGTAATAAATCAGTTCTGCACAAGAGAAAATACTTGTAGAATTTATTTTTTTAAACAACTTTGACGTTTGCCGTTAGAGTGAGTGGTGGTTGGTGTGCTGGTTTTCAGAGTTGTCTACCAACATTCAGTAGATAGTGCAAGGCTTTTGAGTAATCCAGGGTGTATGATGATATTGGATGTGGACCAGGAGGGAGGCGTTTGTAATGGATAGAGAGAGTAACATTTCCATGAGGCCACAATAAAGAAAACAGTTGAGATAACTAGTAGGTTCATTATCACAGAGGTAGGTAAAGTTGCATGAAGCTGCTGTGAACAAAATGAGTGTGTGCAGAGTAAAGAGCAGAGGTATGCCTTTTCCTTGCCAACATGTTTTGGTGCATTTGCAATGCTAGGGTCTGTTCAAGGTTTTGCAGAGGGTTTTGGAGGGGTCTGGGAGGGGGGGGGGGGGGCGGGGATGGGAGAGACAGTTGTGTGCAGTCAAGTGTTGGGAGAGACTGCAGTAAATTAAGTATACAGGGGGGTTAAAAGTGCAGGCTAACAATATGAGATAATAGTGTGGTCAGATAAGCTCACTATTTGTTGCCTTGTGTAGAAGAGTTTACAGAAAGATACAGTCCCCAGTCCACCTCTATTCAAACTATAGTCTAACTATATATTTTCACTTAAAGATGGTGACTTTAAGATGCAGCACACTAAAGTTGCTTATGCTTAATCCTGCTAATGCTTCCCTTAAAGTCTAAACAAAACTATAATGTTATTTTTTTTAATTAAGATGTTAAAAAGTTCTTGCAAAATGAAAAAAGAATCTTTTATGGGACTGTATTTACATTAATTTGTAAAATGTTGTCTTTTTAGGTGCTGAAATTCATGCCTGAAGTAGGGCACTTCAAAAAGAATAACAAAACCAAAAATAAGTCCATCGTAGATATCCAGTTGGACCATCATGAGCGTTGTGATTGTATCTGCAGTTCCAGGCCGCCTCGATAAAAACCAGAACACACAGGAGCTTACTTCTTAACAGCTTTATGGACTTTAGCTGTAAAGTCGGTTATAATTTTCTTCAACAGACATCAGAACTTTGCTACTAGCCTTCATTGCAATGAAATATACTGTATTAGTGTTGTGCTCCTACATAGTTTTGCTTAAAATCACAAAGATGGCAATAGTGGCCACATATTTTAGGTTCTAGCTGGCAAGTAAGAAAAGGATATATGAAATAAATATAATGTGGAATACTTTAATTTAACACACCTTGCTATAAACATATTAAGACCTAATTGTACTAACCAGTGCTATTCCATAAGACAATTTCTGGTGCTGGAAGATACAGCATGTTATGGCTCATTCAAGTAAATTGACTGGCACAAAGCACCACTTCTGGCCCAAAATGTTTTTCTTGTTATCACTGTCCAATACAGAATGAGAAAGTTTGTTATTTAAAGCAAAGAATGAAGAATGTTAGAAAAATAATAGCAATGTAAATTAAGTAGGGTGCCAAAAAAGATTGTTTGAATAAAGTGACAACATTTTTATTTTAAAAAGTATTGATAACGCACCTTGTATAGATAAAGTAAAAAGTTATTATGCTTTGCATAGACCTGCTAAATGCAGAAGTTCTTTTGCATTGGTTTCATAATGTTGAATAGATTTCTAGTATTACACTTTTTAGTTTTTTATTTTATGGTATATTATTATTATGTAACTATGCAATGTCTTCTTTTACAAAAAAAGAATGTTCTGTTATTTTTATTTTTCATTCAAGGTTATTATTTACTATATTATTCAACATCTCAATAAAATGAATTCTTGTAAAGCTAGCCAGGAGAAAATCATGTGTTTTACAATGTGGAATGTGTTTTCTAGAAAAAAAAACACACACACACAGCTGCCAGAGCTGATAACAGGCTTTTTTGGCAAATAAATTGTGAATTTAAAAAGGTGTACCACATTTACAACTTAAGAAGTTTTTCTTTACAGATCGTAGTAGATTGTGCATTACTGTATATAAATGTGAAATTTAAAGTATTTTTGTAAAGTTAAGTAAAAGAGAATTATAAAATCACAATGGCACTTAAAGAATAGAATGAGCAGGGGGGAAAAGGACAATAAATTTACTGTCTAATAACATACATTAATAATCATTATTATATTTTGTTCCCTATTTTAATTTGCCCTTTATATTGAAACATTTTTTGTGTATTTCCTAAGATTAAATTTGAAAAACCAAAAATACAGTTGGGCAACTGTCACACCTGAAAGAATATCATTAAGTGTATTTACAAGAAATCTTTTGGTTACCATAACGTGTTCATAAATCACAATAAATATTATATTCCTGCTCCTGTGCCTTTGTGACAAAGCATTTCATGCTTTGAATGATTGTCAAACTTAGAATTCATGAAGCAGATTATCTTTGAGTACTGTACTCACTGGAAACTACTGTTTAATTTTACTGTAATTACATTGCTCCTGAAAAGTACCATACAATGTACTGTATATACTGTAGATACATCTATTTGTTTTTAATGGTAATATAAAATTAAAAAAAATAAAAGTAATATAAAAAATAATATAAAAGTATTGTTAACAAGATATCTGTATTCAAGAGAGTTGGAGGTCCTTTAACACATTAGGGTCTATGTACTAATGCAAAATTAACGCACAGAAATCTTATTTTAAATTGTGCTTCGGTTACTTTATGTACTAATCTGAAGTTACTCAAACTGTGCCATCAGCATAAACATTTTTGTGTTGTGTTGTGATGTCTAAAAGGGTTCCACAAAAACTGCTCCCCTCTGGCAGAACCAGCGTGCTAAGGGTTAACATCTAGGATTGCTCCAATCTGTTTTGTCATCCCAACACTAAGCAATGTTTAGTGCCCTGGACAAAGGACTTTCATAGCACCGATTAATTCATTCAGAACCTCTTCAGCTTGCATCTATATCGCCCCAAAGGCAGACATCTGAAAGGGTTCTCCAAGAACTGCTCCACTCTCCACAAGAAAATGTAAAGAATGTTCCTCTGAACATACAGTAGAAGTAATATTTAGAAAGAAGAAGACATTTCGACCCTTGTTAGACATTGAAAGGAAAAGGGACACCAAATCCCTTTGTTAAGAATAATGGGCATTGAAAGTATATCAATACCAAGGAAAGGTGGTGACAGAGGTCTTCTACTTACAGATGTAGCCGGATGGTTTCGTCTGCTAGCACAGGAAAAGTCTAGGAAAATTTGGGGTTATCTCACAGAAATGGTGCAATAGATTTTTCTGCTATTTGAATGCAGACTAATGGCCCATCGGATTAATACAGCTGGGGTCCCTGTAGCCCATTCAAATAGCAGGGCCCCCTGCTGTGTTAATCCGATGGGCCATTAGTCTGCATTCAAATAGCAGAAAAATCTCACAGAAATGTTGCAACATTTCTGTGAGCTATCCCCAAATTTTCCTAGATTTTTCCTGGGCTAGCAGAAGAAACCATCCGGCTACATCTGTAGATGTGAAAAGTATTGGATATTTACACTTTAAACATTGACACCATACTGTATGGCATAAATGATGAGTTGGAGCTCCAGTAGTTTCTGTAATGTTACTCAATTTGGTGGGTGATAGGTTAAAAAAAAAAAAGTTTTTATTCTTTAATTTAAAAAAATGATTTATATTTTTTCTTACATTTTACAAACAATATTATAATACTGAAAGTTAAGAAATAACATACTGTAGTAGATGAGGTTGATAAAATACATATGTCCATCGAGTGTGTTAAATTTAGACAACAGATACATAAGAACTTACAAACATGAAGAATATCCCTTAAAATGGTTTCACTCTTAGAATAAATTAAGAACTTTTATAGTGTAATTAACACTCTGATACACTTGATAGCAGTATTGTTAGTTGTGATAGCCGTAAGTCATGGTAGACAAATTGAACGAGGTGGATAATATAGCATTTTAGGAAGTGATGTATAAATACATAAAGACTGATTAACTACTTCCTAATTACAGACTCTATACTGTATCATAAACAAAAGACATTTTTGGAAAAATACTGTGTCTACAGAAATACATAAAACTTTTATTTCTAACATTTAACACTCAAAAAGAATTGATTTTAAAAGGAATTAAAAATGAGCCAAAGTTGAACTGCATGATGAAGTTGTACTTGATACAATTGGCAAATTTGCTTGAGACTATAATTAGTCACTTCGATGGCTTGCTACAGTAAAGGTGCTCTAATGAATCACTTTAAATTGTCTACAGTGTATCACCTGATGATTGGCTTGTTATTAGCATACAACATTTTGTTAGATACAATTTAGTTAGAACTCCTTTTGGCCGGGCATACACTGAAACAATTTTCCAATTGAAAGCAACATTGTTGTGGTAAGAAACACTTGAAAGGCTACCATTTAATGTTGCAGCACTGATGCACACTAATTGTACAAGTCCTGTTTGAGTAGCCAACCACACTAGATCAGTCACTATTGTCACATATCGTGATGTCATTTTAATTGAAAAAACAATTTTCCGATAGAATGCAACATTATTGTGGTAAGATAAACTTGAGAGGCTACCATTTAATGTTGCAGCATTGATGCATACTGAAAGATACATATGCTACATTTTGCACTTATACAGTAGCATATTTATCAAGAGAACGGCCTGTTTATTCTTGCTCTCCAAATGCATAATCTTACATGTATCTGTATTTAACTTTATTTGCCATTTACCTGCCAAAGTTTCCAGTCCTTCTGGAGAGAAATTACATTCTGCACTTATTTTCCTAGCTTACACAATTTAGGGACCTATTCTAGTAGCTTTGATAACCAACTTATCGAAGATTTTGAGCAGCTATCGCCAAATTTTGCTAGTTACTGTAGCTATTCATTAAGCCTCGATAAGTTGGTTAAATCGTGCGGGGAAAGCATTTTCTCATGATTTCTGACTCCTGGACAAACACATCGCACGGGAGCTGGTGAGAAGCCCAAACTCGCAATTTTTATAAAATCATGCAAATCTAGTAGCCTCAATAACATTATTGGGGCTCTGGAATTGCGATTTTATCAGAGAGAAAAGATGTGTGAGAGGGACTTATTTTAGAAAAAAAATGCATGTTTTCTATGGATTAATACCGTGGGTCTCCGGAGCTGATGCACATTAATATCAGCACCAGAGACCCCGGCATCAATCTGATACAGAAAAATTAATTTACAGACAGAATTTACAACACCTCCTCTTCTATCGATCTCTCTGTGGGCGTACCACAGGGCTCTGTCCTGGGACCTCTTACCTTTTCTCTTTACACACTCTCTCTAGGTGACCTAATCACATCTCTTGGGTTAAAATATCACTCTATGCTGATGACACACAAATGTACTTTTCTACCCCTTACCTTACAGCTACTGTACAGACTAAAGTTTCTGAATGTCTCTCTGCTGTATCATCCTGGATGGTCCTCCGCTGACTTAAACTTAACATGGCAAAAACAGAGTTCCTCATAATTCCTCCCAAACCTTGCCCTATTTCCTCCTTCCTCATTACAGTTGGAAGTACTAGTATTCACCCAAGCATGCTGCCTAGGGGTCACACTCGACTCCTCTCTCACATTCTCTTCTCACATTCAAAAGGTAGCAAAAACTGTTGTTTCTTCCTCTGCAATATTACCAAGATACGCCCTTTCCTCTGTTGCTCGACAGCAAAAACTCTGACACAGACCCTCATTCTCTCCCATCTCGACTACTGTAACCTCCTGCTGTCTGTCTTTCCTGCCTCTCACCTGTCTCCCCTACAATCTATCCTAAATGCTGCTGCCAGAATCCCTCTACTCTTTCCGAAATGTGTCTCAGCGTCTCCCATGCTGAAATCCCTCTCCTGGCTTCCTATCAAATCATGTATCAAACACTCAATTCTCCTCCTCACTTTAAAGCTTTACACTCTTCTGCTCCTCCTTACATCTCAGCCCTAATTTCTCACTATACACCATCCTGGCTCTTGCGTTCTTCTCAAGGATGTCTTCTCTCTACCCCATTTGTATCTATAGCCCTCTCCCGCCTTAAACCCTTCTCACTGACTGACCCACACCTCTGGAATGTCCTTCCCCTCAATATCTGACTAGCACCCCCTCTACCACATTTAAGACCCACCTCAAAACACCTGCTTAAGGAATTACCACACCTGCTTATGGAAGCATATGAGTAGCTCTATGGCTGATAACTAACACCTCATACATTAACCTTGGCCCCTTACAGATGCACTTACCAGAATGCCACCATACTGTCTTTGTACGTTCTTCCTACCAAAAAAATAGATTGTAAGCTCTTCGGATCAGGGACTCCTTTTCCTAAATGTTACTTTTATGTCTGAAGCACTTCTCTCCTTTATGTGTTATTTATATTATTTATTTATATTATTAGCTCATAATAACCGCTATAGAAATTAAGGGGTTAACCCCCTCCCCCACTGCCCACACTGGCAACCTAACCACCCATCCTTGGGCAAATATCCCCACCCTCTACCCATTGATTAGCACAATGGTAAATCATGCCCATATAATATGGGCATGATAAGCCACTATAGCAGTCAATGGACAACCTAAAAAAACAACAGCGCCAAAAAGACACAACAATAAAAGAAATGCACAAGCACCAGAAGAAAAACAGAATAAAAAAGTCTAAACAACACATCAATAAAATTAATCTAACACCAAAACAGCAAAAGAATAAAATTCATGTATAGATATAGCCTGTCTGTATCTTCAGTTTTCCTTAACTAAAATCCAGACATCAATCATTTTGTTTGGGTGATGTAATCAATATACATCACGTTTAGCTGTAAATTTATGTAGACAGCTCTTCGTGTTGTTATTCACACCTGGATTAAACAGGGATATGCTAGACAGATTTCAGATTTGTTTGATTGTAATTTGGCGCCTGTCCGCCAGATGGCAAAGTGAATGTGTTATGTTAATTAGTCTATGTAGAGTGCTGTAAGTCTCAAGCAGGTGCCAGACTGATCCAGCAATATACTGCAATGCATTGCAATTCATCAATGTTTTATGGCCTTGACCATTCAAGATGTTATCAACATTTAGTTGTTTTAACACTTTGTTGCAAAACGTAAATGTACGTGTTCCACTTATACTTTGTGTTCACTCACTCCTGACAGTTTCGTGAGCTGAGACAGAGTGAAATGTCAATTGCTTTGGAGAAACCAGATTATAGCATACTTTTTCTCATATATTCAGCAATTAATGAGGCAGCAGATAAGAAAGCCACTCTATCAGAAATATATGGCTATCTCATTGCCAATTATGAATACTTCAGGGATTTAGCTGACTCTAGTAAGTGGAAGAAGTCTGTGTACTACGCTTTGACAATTAATGATTGCTTCATTCGCATCCACCCCCCACCCCCCATCCTGGGGTCAGAGGAGATTTTTGGTTATTGGTCCAATCCTTTGCGAATATGTTTGATCATGGCAACTTCAAAAGGAGAAGGAAAAGAAACGGGACCAACAGCTTGAATCATACTTCCAAATCTCGCAATGGGACACCATCTGAAAATCATCGTGAACAGCAGCAGTACCAACCTGATTATATATTGACAGGTCCATCTGGTAACCTGGTCCTACCTGACTAATATCTACAGCAGTCTAACCTTGATTTTACCTCTAATGCTCAGTTTTGCTACCTATCCGAATATCATCCTGCCGAAAATTGTCCGCTTCAGCAAGGTTGGCAAGGTTGGCAAGAATTCTAACGAAGATAAAAATAATATAAAATATTTTATTAACTTTTGTGCCCTATGACACAAATAGCCCGTAATACTGATCATTGATTGATATGATGCCGTTCAGTATGTTACAGAGGCCTCATGTGATCCCCAGGGATTTAATTTAAATGCCTTGAGGAAAAGCGCGGGACCGCTGCAAGCGCCCGTGCCCACCCCAAAAAATCCCATGCCGCTGTTTACGCACCCCTGGTGTATAGTACCTGTATACTTAAAGTTTAAAGCATCCTGTTGTACTTTTTAAAAAAATTCCAGAATCGAAAGCGTGCTAAATTAACATACACAGCACACAGACATCAGATGATGAGGATAATGGTGTGAGATGTCGAAAAAACAATATATTACTGTCCCTTTTATTACTTTTCTACGCTTTTATACACTTTTTTTAAATATTCTAATTCACGCTTGTTTTGGCACAGTGCATACTAGTCCACTGTCTCAGATAGATTCTGTGCAAGAATATTATGCCGTTTATTAAAGTGAAGCCGGAGACGCGATTCACTAAGGCCTTGAGCCCATTTTCTCTCAGACGGGCCAAAAACTGGCTTATCGTACATGCAAGCTTTTTCCCCTTGCTAGCGTTCTTAAACTTTACATACGCTAGCTGATAGAAAAAAAAGCCGCTTGAAACATTTGCATGGAGATTTGTTACAGGCGATCGTACACATAACAAATCCATTTTAATAATAGTGTACATGAGCAGGGGGTCTCCGGACCTGAACCGCATTGGTTTCAGGTCTGGGGACCCCCTACTTCAGGAGATACAGGCCCCGTTATGGGGTGCCGGTATCCCCTGCAGTTTGAAAGCTTCCGCGTCACGTGACTGGGACATTTACATTCTGCAGGGGATACCGGCACCCCATAACGGGGCCTGTATCTCCTGCAGTAGGGGGTCCCCGGACCTGAAACCAATGCGGTTCAGCTCTGGAGACCACCTACACATCTACACTACTGTCAAAACACACATATCAATAAACAATTATTCCTTACCTTAGCGACTATCCGCTATGGTAATGAAGCTGCATTAATGTACATTTTAATAATAGTGTGCGGGAGCAGGGGTCCCTTGAGCTGAACCACATTGATTTCTGCCTCAGGGACCCCCTGCTTCCCGAGTTACAGGCCCCGGTATGGGGCATCGGAGGCCAATGTCCCCGCCATCTTTATAGCGTACAGACGCGACGTGGGTTCTATAAAGATGGCGGCGACACTGGCACCGATGCCCCAAACTGGGGCCTGTAACTCGGGAAGCAGGGGGTTCTTGAGGCAGAAATCAATGCGGTTCAGCTCAAGGGACCCCCTGCTCCCGCACACTATTAATAAAAATACATTAAAGCAGCTTCATTACCGTAGTGGCTATCCGCTAAGGCAATGAAGGGGTTAAGGCACAATAGCATGTTTATTGGGGACAATTGCCCCCAATAAACATAGCAATATACAACACACATCACCCCCCCCCAACACATACAATACAGTAATGGGCAAAATTACTACTGTATTATCCATATATGGATAATAATGCATTTGCCCATTTAAAATACATATAAATCACAATAAATACATATTACACTTACCTTTTCCAGGCACCCACGATGAAGGCCATCTTCATCCTCATCTTCATCCTGCCCATGTCCCTCCGGTGCTGCAAAACATACAAAACAATCAAAATAGCCAAAGTAATGTCTCATAACCCCTTAATCACCTTAGCGGTCATTAACCTGTATAGTTATTAAGGGGTTAACCCACACTCATCCACCACTCGGGAGGCCTATATACCCTCCCCCACTACCCACCCCATGAGGCCAAACCACCCACTACCCACAAGGAGGCCTACCCAGCCTGGCTTGGGGACATTACCTACTTCCCCCACCCCCCTTAAATACAATAAACAGCTCTATATTTAATAAACACTACATAACCCACCCCCTGTGCCCCCCCCTCAATTAATACCTGATTTATTCTTTTACATACAGGGTTAATACCCCAGGCCCACGGGAGTCCCGGTGGCCCTGACGGGTGTCCGTAGACCTCACAGTAGCCCAGCACAAGGTTTCAAACAGGGTAACTCGGGAAGCAGGGGGTTCTTGAGGCAGAAAACAATGCGGTTCAGTTCAGGGGACCCCTTGCTCCCACACACTATTATTAAAAATACATTAAAGCAGCTTCATTACCGTAGCGGCTATCCGCTAAGGCAATGAAGGGGTTAAGGCACAATAGCATGTTTATTGAGGACAATTGCCCCCAATAAACATAGCAATATACAACCCACATCCCCCCCAACTCTGATTGGCTCTGGTAGACCATGTGACAGAGACTTTGCTTCAGCCAATCAGAGTTGGGATTTAATTCCCACGCTGTGATTTGCTACCGTACCATGTGTCGCCGGCCATCTTTGTTTTGATGACGTCATCTTAAAGGCAATTGAAGCTCAGCCATTCTGATTGGCTGGCGTCATTGCCTTTAAATGACGTCATCAAAAAAAATAAATTCTCCCCCAAATCACATGGTTTTCATGGCCCAATCAGGGCCGTGGGAACCATTTGACAAAAATGTGACGTCATAGACCTATAAAGGCCTATGTCATCTCATTTTGAAGCCAGACGCCGAGGAGGGAAGACCTCCCCTGCTAAGAAGAGAAGAAGGGCGTGGCGTAAGAAGATGGAAAAAGATGGAAGAAGACGGAAAAGACCCCAAAGAAGAAAAGAAGACCCCAACACTAACGAAAAGGATTACAAATAGAAGAAAGAAGACACAGACGTGGATTGTAATGGTTTTTGATTTTTTGGTTACCTTTGGATTTGGTCCGAGAGCTTCCGGTTCCCCTGGATTTCGGTGAGTGGGCATCTAATAATAAGCAAACAAAAGAAAAGTTTATTATTTTAACTTTTACAGTTTTTTTTTTTTTTTTATTCATGTGTATTTTTTTTAAATTCCATTTAATGCCCCTGAATTGATCTATGTTCCTATGGATATACATACATTCCGGTACACTGGATAATAGTTATTTTGCACATTATTGTACTGTATGTGTTGGGGGGGGGATTGATGTATTTAATGCATAGGTCATGTTTATTTTTTTTACATACAGGGTTGGTTCCTTTTGGTCTGCGGGGGACCTCTGGAGACCACCTGAGGTCTCCTCGGGCTTTCCACGGGTACCAGGCTTGAGGTGTCCACAGGGGATACCTGTGGGGAAGAACCGGTGGCCCCATGTCTGTTGAGGGCACCGCGGACCCATAGGGACCAACCGTGGGCCCATAGACCCCCGTGGGAACCACCCGAGGCCCCTCAGACACCTGTGGGTCTGACCCGGGGCTCCCCAGACAGCCTTGGGCCTACCCGTGGAGACCCCATTGTGGCCCACGGTGACCCGCGGAGATCACCTGGTGGACCACGGCGCCTGGCGGGGACCACCCATAGGCCTCCAGACCCTGTTTGAAACATGGTGCTGGGCTACACACGTCAGGGCCACCGGGGACTCCCCTGGGCCTGGGGTATTAACCCTGTATGTAAAATAATAAATCATGTATTTATGGGGGGGCACAAGGGGTGGGTTATGTATTGAATAAATATAATGATGTTTATTGTGGGGCTGTGTATTGTTTTTCTTGTGGGTACTGGGGGTGGGGGAAGGGGGCATTGGCCCAAGGGTATGTGGGTAGGCCTCTCGCCTGGGTTAGTGGGTGAGGGTGGTTAGGCCTCACGGGATGGGTAGTGGGAGAGGGTATTTAGGCCTCCTGAGTGGTGGGTGAGTGTGGGTTAACCCCTTAATGATTGTAGCGGTTAATGACCGCTAAGGTGATTAAGGGGTTAGGGGACATTACATTGGCTATTTTCATTCTTGTGTATGTTTTGCAGCACCGGAGGGACATGGGCAGGGTGAAGATGAGAATGAAGATGGCCTTCATCGTGGGTGCCTTGAAAAGGTAAGTGTAATTTGTATTTACTGCATTTACTGTATTTATTGTAATTTATATGTATTTAAAATGGGCAAATGCATCATTATCCATATGTTGATAATAGTAAGTTTGCCCATTACTGTATTTTATGTGTTAGGGGGGTGTATTTAGTTATAAATATTGTTTATTATTTTTGGAGGCACAACATTGGTACCGCAGGCCCGCGGGTACCCCGGAACTCCCGCGGGGACTCCGGGACTGCCGTGGGGACACCCGCACTCCCGCGAGGTCCCCTGCTTGGTGAGCCAGGGACCCCCGGGCCCCCGCGGGGTCAGCCTGGGACACCCGCACGACTCCCGACCTCCATCGGGGACCCCACGGGGTCAGCTGGGGACACCCGCCGGCCTGTTGTATGGGTTTTGCGCATGCAAAAATGTAAACAAAGACATTTTTCAAAGTCCAGCTTTTTTATCACCTGCCTTGAGCTGGCGATCTTTTTTGATCGCAACTTTCGCGTACGATAACTTTGCATAGCTTAGTGAATCCCGGAGAAGGGCATAATTGAACGCAAACAGGTTATCGTACGAGCAAAATTGGACTTTGAAAAATTTCCAGGAAAAAGTCAGTTTAAGAATGCAAAGTGCCTGTTTGCGTGGCTTAGTGAATTGTGTTCGGCAGAACATCACGTTCTAAGAGCACTTTGCACTCTTAAAACGACTTATCGGAGCTTAGTGCATAGCCTCCACAGTGTCAAACAGTACATTCTTACGGCACATTGAATTACCTTGCCCAACATGATAAACTGAGAATTACCGTCAAATATTATTATGGACCCTGGTCCAAGTCTAGAGATAGCACCCCACAAATGGACCTTGAGTGGGTGCTTGGGACGAGGCTTCAGGGATAGAGGGGTTTTTTTTTGTAAAAGGCAAAAGTGGTAAATCTTTCTAGGGCAACTGACATCTCATCTGAAAATTTTACATTGTCAAAAGCTTCCCCACTATCAATCCAAGCTTGCGCTTGCTGTACTCTCGTAATCTTGTTGGGCTCCCTTATCATCGGATACACTGTGTAATGACAAGATAGAATTGTACAGGTACTGTTAAATCGCACATGTGCATACTGAACAACAAAACTATTACATCATACAATATAGCAGCAAAACACTTTACTTGACACGTCTGCACTTACAGCCCAATTCACGTCTGATCTTGCTGCAGAACTTCTTTAACTGCAGCAGCACAATGTTCATCATTTGAATTGCTGATCTCATCCACAAGCCACGTTGCCTCCCTACAATCGTACCAAAATGTGAACGAGTAGGTACCAGAGTAGAGCGAGGAGTTAAAAATGTGCATGAGCGTAGGGGTTATAGTAGGAACAAGAGGTTTTAGGAGATGGGAGGGAATGGGGTCAAGAGGGCAAGTGGTAGAGGGAGAGGAGGAGATCAGCAGTGACACATCTTCCTCTGAGACAGCAGAAAAAACAGTCAAGGAAGGCAGGAGCAGAGTTGGGAAGGGGTGTAGGATGGGAGGAGGAAACACAGGGGATGTTCTGATGTATGGATTCCACCTTTTCCTGAAAATAGACAGAAAAGTCCTGAGGTGTGACGGAGGAAGAAGAAGAGGCAGCTGAAAGTGGTTTGAGTAGAGAGTCAAAGACAGAAAAGAGTCGGTGTCGGTTAGATCTGTTCGTGTTGATTAGTGAAGAAAAGTATGTTTGTTTTGCTTGAAAGAGGGCAGAGTTGAAACAGGATAGCATAAATTTGTAGTGAAGGAAGTCTGCGAGAGTGTGAGGTTTCCTCCAGAGGTGTTCAGAGGAACGAGTGGAGGAATGCAGCATGTGCGTGTGGGAATTTAGCCAGGGTCTTGGGTTAGAAGGGCGTGAACGGCAGAGAGAAAGTGGGGCATGTAGATCAGGAGAGGAGGATAAGGCAGAGTTGTAGTTCCTGACCAGGTTGTCAGGGTCTGTAGCAGAACTGAGAGAGGAGAGGGAGAAGTGTAAAGTGGACTCAAAGGCTGGTAGGTTAATAGAGCACAGATTTCTGAAGAAACGTGGGGTAGATGAGATGAAGAAGGGAGAAGCGAGAGAGAGAAAATGAGATGAGGTGATGGTCAGAGAGCGGAAAGCAGGAAATGGAGAAATCAGAGGGAGAAAAGTTTTTAGTGAAAACCAGATCTAGATAGTGGCCGTCCTAGTGGATGCTGGCTGCAGTCCACTGTTGAAGGACAAAAGAGGAGGTTAGAGAGAGAAAGTGGGAAGCCCAGGGGAGAGAGGGGTCATCAATGTGGCAGTTGAAGTCCCCAATGAGAAGAACAGGAGAGTCTGAGGAGAGAAAGAAAGAGAGACAGGATTTAAAGTGAGAGAAAGGCAGAAGGGGAATGAGTAGAGGTAGGTGAGCGATAGATGACCGCCACATGGACAAGGAGAGGAGAGAACATCTGGACAGTGTGAGCCTCAAAGGAGGGAAAAGCAAGGCAGGGGAATAGGAAGGGTTCAGTAACGGCAAAGAGAGGAGAGGAGGAGCCCCACGCCTCCACCCCTGCCCCAGGGCATGGAGTGTGGGAGAAAGAAAGGCCACCATAAGAGAGGGCAGCTTCCAGAGCAGAGTCAGACTGAGTGAGCCAAGTCTCAGTTACAGCAAATAGGAGCAGAGAGTGAGAGAGAAAGAAGTCATGGACAGAGAGGCACTTTTTAGAAAGGGAGCGAGCATTCCAAAGGGCACAGGAGAAAGGGAGAGAGGAGGGAGGGTGGCAGGGGATTGGTATGAGGTTGGAGGGATTGACACCAGAAGGAGTAGAAGTTGCATTTGGCAGACGAGGACGAGAGCATGTAGAAATAAGGCAGGGACCAGGATTGGGTGAGATATCACACTTTTATACATCTAGTTTAAATCACCTATTGCTTGTTAAGCTTCCACTTAATTGTTTGTTAGTTTTTAGTTATTTATTTTTAGTATGTAGTGGTATATCTATAGTGTTGCACTATGTGTGTTTTTCTTTTGTTTTGCATGTCCACAACGTATTAACATCTTCCACTCCATTGGACTCCGCAAGGACTTTGTGCCATATTTTTATTTATGGTGATATATCTTTATATTTTCACTTTTAATTATCAACAAATCTAGGCGCCAAATGTATGTGTATCATCTATGGTGTTTGTTCTGACCGGGTGGTCAGAGTGTTATTTGGCAGCCGCTCTCTATTTACCTAAGTGTAACTAGTTCGGGTTATCTAGTTATTATACTTTTTATTTGTATTATTGTTCTAGCGCTACCTTAATCTTTTCCTTTTTGCATATCCATGCAAAGGTATTTCAGGTCAGATTTGCAAACTCGATGGAATTCTGGGAGAGAGTGAGGGAGAGAGAGAGAGGAAGACCCACTTCAGTAGAGTCAAGTTCTATATACAATACATATAACATCAAACATCCCTAGATCCTGATTGCACCTGTAGCCTTTACATCTCTTAGCATGTCTCCAAGGTATCTCTGGTGTGCTCTTTTTGGGGCACATGGAACTGGCAACCAGGAAGTGGAAATGGTATGATTTTAAAGGAAGTCAGAGTGAGAGGGCTACAGGTGTTAGCAGTAAAACTGAAAAGTGTGCCATGACAGAAGAGCTTCCCAGCATTTGGTTTAGTTCAATGCTAGAGCTTCTGCCATGAATAGCAGAGGTTGTGGGTTCTGACACCAGTACCCCTTTCATCACAAGGGTCCTTAAATTCATAAGTATAAGTCATAGGGAAAGGTTTTAGGAGTTGTGGGGTGTGAATCATTTAAATATACTTTGCATATCTCATTAGCATATCTACTCTTTTTTATAATATATATATATATATATATATATATATATATATATATATATATACAGACGTGCCAACGAGTATTCTAAAACTTGTCTTAAACTAGCCAGATACATGCTAGGTACATTTCAGTGACATTTCTGCAGAGGCTTATGGCCCATCGAATTAACACAACAGGGGTTCCTTGCAGCCAGGGACCCCCGCTGTTAATCTGATGGGCCATTAGTCTGTCTGCAGAATTGTGTGAAATATTGCAGCATGTGCCCAGCATATACCCAGCATGTACCTGGGTCTTTTTGGAGATTGCCCCAAGGTTTGTTTTAGAATAATCGTCGGCATTACAGTATATATATATATATATATATATATATATATATATATATATATATATATATATATATATATACTGTAATGCCGACAATTATTCTAAAACAAACCTTGGTGTATATATATATATATATATATATATATATATATATATATATATATACACGTCTGCTCTTTTTTCAGCACAAGTGTCTCTCCTTATGTTATTTGGGGGATGGTTTGAGGGGATATACTGTATATAAATGTGGCAAGACTTACTGTTCTTGTGTCCATTGAAAAATATGCAGAAACCCGAGGCCAAATCGTGGCCTGAAGGTTTGCAGTCCAGAATGATTAACACTGTGGGGCTCCATGCTTTTGAATGGGACCCGCAGCATTAATCCTTTGCTTGATGAGCCATCTGCCGGGGAGAGAAATGAGTAAAACCTTTTGTCTCTGTTCCCATCTGCAGCCTTCTCCTGACTGCAGCATCTCCCAACAACGCAGGGTTGTCTTTTCTTGCCCCCATACACTACCGACACACTTTATTGAAGTGTGGTCGGTACCGCAAGCCGGGAAATCTCCCGGCTTGCTAGTGGCCGCCCCTCGGCGTGCCGCGCGTCATAGACGTGCGGTCACGCGTCATCGGGAGCGTGCGCCCCCTGCACGCGTGTCCAGGGGCTCCCCGAGGGAGCCCTGGTGTCCCGCGATCGCGGGACAGCGGCAGGGGGTTCCGGGGGACCCGGCGGACCCGGCAGCGGTAGGGAGAGCGCCCCGATCGGAGGGCGCTCTTCCGCTGCTTCGGCGCGCGCCCGTCACACTCGGGCGCGCGCCAGGCTACTGCTGCGGCACAGAACGGGCAAATGCTCGAATAAACTGTGCCGCAGCAGTATATGAGTCTCTATACTGTATAATGAAGGAGGGTGTCCAGTTTAGTGTTATGTGTCCTGTCAAGCCAGGGTTGTCTTTGATGACCCCATATATGAGTCTCTATACTGTATAATGAAGGAGGGTGTCCAGTTTAGTGTTATGTGTCCTGTCAAGCCCCCTCTTGATATAGGTGTCCCAATATGCAGCCATATGGGAACAGACAAAAACGCAGCACCAAAAAAAGTACATTTTGCTACATCTGTATAGAACGTTTTACTCTACAAAAATGTATCTAGGTCTCCTCTAGTTTTAATCCGTTACTGTGTGACCAAAGGACAAACTTGCAGCTACTAGACTATGCCCCTTTGTGTGAAAGGCCTGAATTTCTTTTTAGATATAGAAACATGCATGCCTCTCTATAGATACAGTAGTTGCTGACTTCTAGACACTGATACATTTCTTAAATGTTCCCCTAGGATACAAGTTTGGGTATGCAATAAATCTGTTGCAGATTACTGCACAGTAAAACAAAAGCAAACATGGGGGATTCACCAATCAAATTGAATGTGTTTAACTGCAGATAACTACTGATTTATGTTCAAATTCTCTGTATTACAGTATATTGATGTTATTTGGGATGCAAAGTAGACAAGAGGATAAACAGAAGGAATAGCTAGAAATAATTGCAATACATAATGGCAAGAAGACGAAGACTGTATGATACAAAGTGCACTGTTCTAGCAACTTCTGGGAAACAGTCATTTATTTATGGGTTTCTATGACAGGTGTTTATGAATTGCTTGTTTATTTTTCTTCAAATCAAAAGTGTGCAAAATCAATCCCAGCGTGAACACATAGTGGAATTTGGTTAAGGCAAAATGTAGCAGAAACTAAATTAAAACAGTTCATTTTCTCATGCTGGTTTATAGTTTAAAACTTGTTAGTTTACCAAAAAAAGTACTTAAAGTTTTACAAATGTGTACAGTACATTACTGCTGAGGAGTCAGAAAGTGGCACATTTATATTCGCTAAAAAAAGAATGCAGCTTCAGTAAGACTGGTTCAACATGACCAGGCGTCCTACTTCTGCCCTTCACCATTTCCCACAGGTATCTATAAGTTCTGTTGGGAGAAGTACCCTCAGGCAAGATCTTTTAAGAAAGGGCAACCAGATGTCCAGTAATAGCCGGGACAGTCCCATTATTTTGTCTTCTGTCTCTGTGTCCCGAAATGTATCCAAATGTCCTGATTTTCATCTGGCGCTTGTCGGCCGCACATAAACGATCTGCGCTGGGGAGGTTGTAACCTGGGGAATTGCCTGCAGTGATACAGAGTGCCCTCTAGTACCCCACTATTAATTCAGGGTCTGCTTCTAGAAGCTATGACTATCCCCAGAAAGAGGAGAATAAAATCCCAAGGAATAAAATCCCATGAGATGTAGAGAGGACACTGATCGGTCAGCTCACTCTGAAAATAATCAATTCCATGCACAGCTAAAATTAGCCTGGCCCTGTTTGTGTAGGATACAGCCTCCAGGAAGTCCCCACCTGGCCTCCCAGAAGCCTCAGGTTTACAACTACTATTTAAATGTATACAATTTCAAAAGCCTTCAATAAAATATTTTATATACATATTTCTGATGATACAACCTATTTTATCAGGTGTGTGGTTACCCTCTTTGCTGCCAGAGGCCAGCAACACATGGCTTGGTAATACTGCAGACCCTTCTGGAAGCCATGAGGTCAAGTTCTAGCAGTACGAATTTGTATGGATCAGAACACGAGGTACCCAAATACTGTAGCCACAGCTCTTGTGGGATTCTCACTTTGATGGAACAGCAGGTTTAATGTTGGATTCACACATCTTGTGATATATTTGGCAACCGTAACTTGGACATGATATTAACCAATCCGAAAGCTCAATTTCAGCAAACCTCACAGAACACATGACCTCTCTATAGAAGCATTGCACAACCTCATTTTACAGGCAACAAGCACAACGATTGGCTCAGGCTACTGTCATGGATATACAAAATGCCCCTCCCTACAACTAGTAGTCAGGGATACACATTTAGCAGTCAATACATATGTAATATCAAAAACACTGTGGTGCTCAAAAAAAACATAGGCAGATAACGCTAAATATAGCTTTAAAAATCCTCACTGGAGTACCCCTTGACAAAGCGCATTGGTGTGAAAAACATAGGTGTCGGCTACTTGTATGTTTTTTATGATCCATTAAATTAATACAGCTTTTTATACATGGGAATGCTCTAATCATTTCTCTTGCATATAAGTAGTGCTCTGATTTTCCCTCTTCATTTTTCGTAGTCAATACAGATTTAGCATGATGATTGGTCGATGCGTCCCGCATATTCCTTGCGAGTGCCTCCCCTACCACACACGCATTCAATGTTTGCTCGCATTTGCACATGATGTGACAGTTGGCTTCACAATGGATTTTCAGCATATTTTTCAATACTGGTCAGAAAAACTGGTAGGTCATAGGGGGATATGCACTAAGCTCTGTGCTTTTGCGTCCGGCGGGGAGAAAAAGCACATCCGAAATAATATTGAAGCCGGAGACGCGATTCACTAAGGCCTTGAGCCCATTTTCTATCGTACGTGCTCAAAACAGCCACAGTGTACGTGTTGGTTTTTTCCCCCCTGCTAGCGTTCTTAAACTTCACGTACGATAGCTGATAGAAAAAAAGCCGCTTGGAACATTTGCATGGAGATTTGCCATCTCCATGCAAGGCTGTTACAGGCGATCGTACACTAAACAAATATATTTTAATAATAGTGTACATAAGCAGGGGGTCTCCGGACCTGAACCGCATTGGTTTCAGGTTTGGGGACCCGCTACTTCAGGAGATACAGGCCCCATTATGGGGTGCCGGTATTCCCCGCACTTTCAAGCTTCCGGGTCACGTGACCGTGACATTGAAATTCTGCAGGGGATACCGGCACCCCATAACGGGGCCTGTATCTTCTGAAGTAGGGGGTCCCCGGACCTGAAACCAATGCGGTTCAGCTCCGGAGACCCCCTACACATCTACACTACTGTCAAAACACACATATCAATAAACAATAATTCCTTACCTTAGCGGCTATCTGCTATGGTAATAAAGATGCATTAATGTACATTTTAATAATAGTGTGCGGGAGCAGGGGTCCCCTGAGCTGAACCGCATTGATTTCTGCCTCCGAGACCCCCTGCTTCCCGAGTTACAGGCCCCGGTATGGGGCATCGGAGGCCAATGTCGCCGCCATCTTTATAGCGTACAGACGCGACGTGGGTTCTATAAAGATGGTGGCGACACTGGCACTGATGCCCCAATCTGGGGCCTGTAACTCGGGAAGCAGGGGTTCTTGAGGCAGAAATCAATGCGGTTCAGCTCAGGGGACCCCCTGCTCCCGCACAGTATTAATAAAAATACATTAAAGCAGCTTCATTACCTTAGCGGCTATCCGCTAAGGCAATGAAGGGGTTAAGGCACAATAGCATGTTTATTGCGGACAATTGCCCCCAATAAACATAGCAATATACAACACACATCACCCCCCCCTAACACATACAATACAGTAATGGGCAAAATTACTACTGTATTATCCATATATGGATAATAATGCATTTGCCCATTTAAAATACATATAAATCACAATAAATACATATTACACTTACCTTTTCCAGGCACCCACGATGATGGCCATCTTGATCCTCATCTTCATCCTGCCCATTTCCCTCCTGTGCTGCAAAACATACAAAACAATCAAAATAGCCAATGTAATGTCCCCTAACCCCTTAATCACCTTAGCGGTCATTAACCGCTATAGTCATTATGGGGTTAACCCACCCTCACCCACCATTCGGGAGGCCTATATACCCTCCCCCACTACCCACCCCGTGAGGCCTAACCACCCACTACCTACACTACCCAGCCTGGCTTGGGGACATTACCCACATCCCCCACCCCCGTTAAACACAGTAAACAGCACTATATTTAATAAACACTACATAACCCACCACCTGTGCCCCCCATAAATACCTGATTTATTCTTTTACATACAGGGTTAATACCCCAGGCCCATGGGAGTCCCCGGTGGCCCTGACGGGTGTCCGTAGACCTCACAGTAGCCCAGCACAAGGTTTCAAACAGGGTCTGGAGGCCTTCGGCTGGTCCCCGCCAGGCACCATGGTTAACCAGGTGGTCTCCGTGGGTCACCGTGGGCCACAATGGGGTCTCAACGGGTAGGTTTGCGGGTGCCTGAGGGGCCATGGGTCAGACCAACAGGTGTCTGAGGGGCCTAGGGTGGTTCCCACGGGGGTCTGGTGGCCCACAGGTGGTCCCTACGGGTCCACGGTGCCCCCAAAGATGGGGCCACCGGTTCTTCCCCGCAGGTGTCCCCCGTGGACACGCCAGCCTGGTAGCCGTGGAAAGCCTAAGGAGACCTCAAGTGGTCTCCAGAGGTCCCCGCAGACCAAAAGGAACCAACCCTCTATGTAAAAAAAATAAACCTGACCTATACATTAAATACATCAATCCCCCCCCCCAAACACATACAGTACAATAATGTGCAAAATAACTATTATTCAGATAGGGATAATAGATTATTTGCCCATTATTAAACACATTAACTAGCATAATAAAATAAATAAAGTTCTACTAACCTCATCAATATGAAGCCCCTTCGACAGCAAATTCCAAGTCCTCCGTTGCCAACAAAATACATAGCCAATACATTGCAATTACATTCTGATATCAATTAACCCCTAAATCACCTTATCGGATAATAACCGCAAAGGTAATTAAGGGGTTAAGCTACCCTGGCCCGATACCCACGCTTCACCCATTCATTTGTACAGTGGCTTCATCATGCAACTATATATATATATACATACACACATACATATATATATTATATACAATATATATATTTTATATATATATATATATATATATATATATATATATATATATAAAAAATATACATATATATATATATATATATATATATATATATAAAATATACATATATATATATATATATATATATATATATATATATATAAAATATACATATATATATATATATATATATATATATAAAAATATATATTTATATATATATTATATACATACTGCCCTCACATGGTAAGGTAGCCAATCAGAGTGTGGGAACTACATCCCTACTCTGATTGGCACTAGTAGACCATGTGACAGAGGCTTTGGGGAGAACGGATGTGACGTCATTCAAAGCCTGTCACATGGTACTAGAGGCAATCAGAGTTGGGATGGACTTCCCAAGCTCTGATTGGCTAGCGTACCATGTGAGGGCAGCCATGTCTCTTTTCCTGACATCATCTTAAAGGCAAATGAAGCACAGCCATTCTGATTGGCTGGCGTCATTGCCTTTAAATGATGTCAAGACACAGACACAGACCCCTGGATTGTTATGGTTTATTATTTTATGGTTTTTTATTTTATGGTTTTTTATTTTATGGGTTCCTGTGCGTAGATTGGTTCGAGAGTAAGCCGATCGACGGGAGTCGGGGAGTGGCTCAACTAATAGTAAGTAAATCCCAAAAATGTTATTGTTGTAACTTTTACAGGTTTTTTTTATTTTTTTAATGTGATTGTATGTTTTTGGGCAATATCATTTCTTGCCACTGTATGTATGTATGTATGTCTCGATCGATATATACATGCAGGGTAAGAAATTATTATTTTTGGAAATGCTTCTTTTACACTAATTAAAATGTATTTTGCTATTGTATGCTTAAATGTGTGTGTAATGTAATGTTTAATTAGATAGATGTAAATTAGGGTGAGGCTTGCTTTTTTATAGTGGATTATTTTTGGTACTTATATTTTGTCTGATGGTAACTTTTTTTGTGAATGGTTTTGGTGAACGATTAAAATAGTTAATTGTGTAATTGATTTGTATGGTATTTTAATTGTTTTGGGATTTGATTAATTTATGGTCATTTATTTCTGTTGACTTGCTTGGTTTAAATAGTATACTTGTTTGGATTTAATTGTATTTTGTTTGGAATATTTTATTGTTAACATTGATTGGCAGAGTGTACATGGTGCACACATTTTATGCATCATGTATTCAATGTAAATTCAATGTTTTCATTGTCATTTGATGATATTGATTGGAAGATAAGAATTATTTTATTATGAAATAGGATTTTGTTTTGCTGGGGCTATATAATATTGTACTTTTCATATGCAAGGTGATGTATTGATTTGGAGAACTGGTATTTTTATTGGTGCATGTTTATGTTAACCCTTAAACATTTCTTTGTATATTGGTTAATAATGTGTGTGTGTGTATATATATATATATATATAGTGCAGAATAAATGAGTTCTTCAGTATTAGGTGATACCTTTTTTATTGGACTAACAATTTATGTCATAGGACAAGCTTTCGAGAGTTATCCTCTCTTCTTCAGGTCAACAATACTGATATACAAAGGATTCATTGACTAAAACAGGGTAGAGAGGGGGGAAAAAAACAATAACAGATATTTACTGTAGATAAGGTAGAGTGTTAAGTGTTTGAAGCCAGGGGACAGTGTCAAAGAAAGGTGGGGAGGGGGAGGGATACTGGGGGGGAGAGAAAGTGTGGATAAGAATAGAGGCAAGCAGGATAATTACAAGCAATTTTGATAGGGTGTGAGAAAACCCATGTTCACATTAAGTCCTTTGGTTTTGGTGTCAAAGAGTCTTATCATTCTGAGTTCAAATGTTTTCCGTTCTTGGGTGCTTTTAAACATTCCATTGAGGATTTTGATTTTTAGATCATTTATGGAATGATCTGGTTGTGAGAAATGATGTCCCACAGGTGAGCAGTATCTTCCTTCTACGTGATGGAGTATAGAGTGTCTGTGCATATTCATTCTTCCGTGTAGTTTTTGGCTGGTTTCCCCAATGTAGCAACCTTGGTCACATTTGTTGCACTGAATTATATACACTATGTTCCTGGATGTGCAGCTGTATGATCCTTTAACATTGAATGTTCTATGGTTGTGACTGGTTGTGGGATCTTGGCAAATATGTTTGCAGAGTTTGCAGCGTTTGTTGCTGCACGGTTTTGTGCCATTATCCATGTCTTTAAAATCGTTGTGAAGTTTTCTGCTGACTAATTTCTGTTTGAGGTTTGGTGGTTGCCGAAATGCAAGAATGGGAGGTTTGGGAAAGATTTCTTTTAATGTCGCATCCTCTGTCAGCATGGGTTGCAGATCTTTGATTATTTTTCGTATACCCTCTAAGGTAGGGTTGTATGTGGTCACTAGTGGTATGCATGTGGTAGGTTCTTTCTGTCTGTATTGTAGCAGGTGATCTCGTGGGGCTTTTAGTGCAGATGTAATAGATTTGGCAATGGTCTTTGGTTTGTATCCCTTCTGTCTGAACGATTCGGTCAGGGTTGTGAGATGCCTGTTTCTGTCTTCAGTGTCAGAGCATATGCGGTGGTATCTTATAGCCTGGCTGTGTATGATACCCTGTTTTGTATGAGTGGGATGGAAGCTGGAGTTATGGAGGTAACTGCATCTGTCAGTTGGTTTCTTGTATACAGATGGGTGTAGTTTGCCATCTTTCAGTGTTACTGTAGTATCTAGAAAGTTTAATAGGTTTGCCGAATAATCCATTTTGAGTTTAATTGATGGATGGAATGAGTTCAGGGACTCGTGGAATTGTTTTAGGTTTTCTTCACCCTCTGTCCATATTATAAACAGGTCATCAATGTATCTGTAGTATTTGTAGGGTTTGTGGAGGCATGTAGTTAGGAATCTTTGTTCAAGATTTGCCATGAAAAGATTGGCATATTGCGGTGCCATCTTGGTACCCATTGCAGTCCCCATTAGTTGTAGGTACATTTCCTTGTTGAAGCTGAAGTAGTTGTATGTGAGGATGTATTCTATCAGTTTGGTAATTAGATCAGCGCTGTATTTCTGATCCAGGGGAGATGTTGTAAGGAAATGCAGGCATGCCTCAATACCATGGTACATCTGACTGTGATGCACCGGTATCAGTGAGGTCTGATGTATTGAAGTAAACATTCGGCGAGCAGCTACTTGTTGGCGCATGGGTTTACCCATACAATGCTTATTTTGCATTGACAAATTGTGAGTGTGCATTTGTCTTGTGATTTTTTATTAAAATTTTGTTACCAGATTTTACACATGGATCGGGCGCTTTTTCTTTTGTTTCTCCAATATATGTATATACTATATATATATATATATATATATATATATATATATATATATATATATATATATATAGACACACACACACACACAGAGACAGTGTATATAAGTCTCTCTCTATATGTGTATATAAGTCTCTCTCTCTTTATATCTTTGTAGTCCATCTTAACCTGTTTCAGCTTGTCCCGCTTGTATTTGACCAGCCCCTCACGGTACGCATCTATGGTGGTCTGCAGTTTGTCAGTCCAGTTAGTGTTAGTATCAGCACTGAGGGTATCACCATGTTTGGAATAGATAGTATCGATCTCTTTTTTAATTTTCCCCAGTTCCTTACTGGACTGTGTAGTGGACGTGGGCAGTCTATATACTAACATCCCACACCAGGAGGGCATTGAAGCGATCCGTGACCACTTCAGTAAGTTTGCAGAGCACAAGGGGCCGCCTCCAGAATACTTGTTATTGCTGCTGGAGGTGATACTTCAAAAGAACTACTTCAGGTTCGAGAAAACCTTTTATCTGCAACTAACAGGCACCGCTATGGGGTCAAACATGGCACCGGCGTATGCCAACCTGTTCATGGATACCTACGAGAACACCCATTTGCTTACCGATGCCCCATTTGCGGACCGTATATCTAACTACTATCGCTACATTGATGATGTGTTCTTGGTCTGGCGAGGACTGGAAACAGAGCTTCTATCATTTACTGAGTATCTAAACAAAATTCCATGTACAATTAGGTTCACAGCTAGCTACAGTACCATTGAAGTTCCTTTTCTTGATACCATTGTTTATAAGGACAATGGAAAACTCTGCACACGTCTATTCCAGAAGCCCACAGATAGGAACACATTATTACATGCAACCAGCCATCATCCACCACCATTAAAAGCAGGTCTCCCTTTCTCACAACTACTACGTGTCCGGAGAATTGTGAGTGACCCCAAACTAGTGGAGTGTGCACTACTGGCGATGGCTTCTCGCTTTCTAGAGAGGGGATATGATCCCAAAGAAGTCAATAAGGCACTCATCAAAGCCAGGATCCCAAAGAGGGAGGAACTGCTGTCACCAACAATGAGGACCACTGATTCTGATCGCTGTAAGGTGGTCAGCACTTACAGTACTGCATCTGGACATATCAAAAGGTCTATACAACAACATTGGCATATATTGGCTAATGATCGCAGGATTGGGAAAGACTTTAATGCTCCACCCCTTTTTTGTTATAAAAGAGGCAGAAATCTGGGAGATCTGCTTACACATTCTGATCCCGTTGACAAATACATGCCAGCAAAGACCTGGCTGGCGAGAAAACCGGGGTCATACAGATGCCATGGCTGTACCAACTGCCAGTTTATGCAAACAGGAAGTACTTTTGCTCACCCTCAGACTGGCAAATCTACAAAAATTAAACAATATTTAAACTGTGAGTCTAAATATGTAGTGTACTTCATCAAGTGCCCATGCGGGCTCTATTACGTCGGAAAGACGATGAGAATGTTAAAGGAACGTATCAGTATTCATCGATGTGCAATCAGGAAGGCACTTCTGGGTGCTGAAGATGACGATGATTTGAAACTCCAACCGGTGGCGCGACACTTCAGGAAACACAGACACAGTTTAGCAACTCTAAGATGCATGCCCATTATACAGGCTCGTGCCCCTACAAGGGGTGGCGACAGGAATAAACTACTATTACAGCTGGAAGCTAAAGCTATCTTTGATTTAAGTACAATGACCCCAAAAGGGCTTAACGAGGATTTTAAGCTAAGTTGTTTTCTTTAGGTCAGATCCTGATGATACCTATGGATATGTGCGTGTGTGGACAATCACATTTATTTCGCTGATGTGCTTCATGGTATAATATCCTCTGTTGCTCTCCTTTGGTTAGAAGTCTATGCATATTTATTCATCATTTGTTTACATGCAAGTTCTACGTATTGTGGTATTCCCATAGCACGTATGGTTCATATGACATAGTCTGGCTCTGCCCTCTAGTAATGTCAGTACATTCCATCATGATCCCCACCACTCCCCCACACTCCCCCACACCTATATGTCCCTGGTTTTATTATGTTTCACTTATGTATGGCACTACCTGCTTTACTTCTTTAAAAACCCTCTCCCTGCTGCCCCTGACATATCAATCAGAGCTCAGACCCATTGGTAACCATGACAATGGATGCAATACACAGCTGGGTGATTAGCAGTATGGAGGTATCTTATGTAAGCTTAATCAACACATGACATCAGAGCTGCAGGTTTCTTGTGTTATTTTAATTGAGTGATGGTGATTGGTTAATTGACTTTCAGTGTTTGATATATATGTCCCTGGTTTTATTATGTTTCACTTATGTATGGCACAACCTGCCTTAATTCTTTAGATATCCTCTCCCTATTGCCCCTGCCATATCAATCAGAGCTCACACCCATTGATAACCATGACAATGGATGAATACACAGCTGGGTGATTAGCAGTATGAAGGTATCTTATGTAAGCTTAATCAACACATGACATCAGAGCTGCAGGTTTCTTGTGTTAATTTAATTGGGTGATGGTGATTGGTTAATTGACTTTCAGCGTTTGATGTATAAATATGTGGTGAACTGTGTCATTCTCCCTTTGTATCCCCCTGAGGAAGGTCCCATTCTGTAGGACCGAAACGTTGGGTTTCTGGATGTATTTTTGCTTTCACTAATACACTTTGACTTTCAACATTGAGTGCTGTCTCTTGTTTACCAATCCTTGGAACGGTAACGTATAACTACATTCTCTATATGGGACGTGCACCCGTGGCTTACCAGCACCTATTGGAGTGCCAACTGCCTTATCTGACTATATATATATATATATATATATATATATATATATATATATATATATATATATAGAAAAGAAACACACAGCGCAAATCTAAACAGTTTGTTCCTGTGGAAGATATTATTCACACCACTTGGAGAGTCAATATTTTTAAATGAGGTACATACCCTGGTGTACACCTAACCCTACAAACTGCAGCCAGTTTAGGTCTGCGGCTCCACAATCGCCGCCTTGAAGGATGGATCTCACAAGAGGGGTGGGAGGATGGGGAGGAAATAATGGAAGGGAACAAAATATGTGTAAAACCTTTTTTTTTTTTTTTTTTATAACTTGTATTTTATTGTGAACAAATGCATGGTATACAGAGTGAACATTATATGCATGCACAATATAAAATTGCACATGTAATGTGTGCTTTGGATCACATATATGAGAATCGCACAACTTTTCGAGCCCTACTCGGTCGTGCGAGTGCAGGTGAACAAATAATAAATAATAATAATGAAAAAAAAAAAAAAAAAAAAAGGGAGGGAAGGGTTGGGGGGGTAGAAGGGAAAGGGGAGGAGGTAAAGGTGGTTGGTAGGGAAGGATATAACAAGGCTAGTTTTTCTTGAAGCATAGATGGCCCATGAGTTGTAAGGCTATAACTAGGGCTTTATTCAGCTTTAAGTAGTTGATCCCATTGTGTGTGTGGGGGTAGTTATTTTACTCTCCTGTAGGAGAACGCATTTCTTACTATTAAAGCCAAATTGTGTCACGCTCTACCCCAGGGATGTCTGTCTGTGCTAACCAAGGGGTCCAGACTTTTAGAAAGTTATCGCCAGTATCATTAACTAAACTTGTTAATTTTTCCATCTGGCAGATAAACCAAATACGATTCCGAATCTTTGGGATAATTGGAATATCGGGGCGTTTCCATAGTGCTGCAATCTCACACCGTGTGGCTATTGCAAAATGAGCAATTAATTTGTTATGTGACTTTGATAGATCCTTTAAAGGTCTGTTTAATAGAAACAGCCAAGGGTCAGGGGGAATAGAGAGGTCAAAAATCTTCTGAATCCAATTTCTAATTTTTTCCCAGATTTGGGTTATCAACGGGCAAGACCACAGCATATGTAACAGATCAGCTGTTCCTCCACATTGTTTGGGGCACAATGGGGAGGACCCTGGTATTATTTCGATAATTTTAGTGGGGTGAGGTACCATCTCATAAGAACTTTATATGCGTTCTCCTTCAGTGTGGTGCATATGGAACTTTTGGCAGTGGCTAGAAATATGGAGTCCCAATCCTCATCATCTAGGGATTCCCCTAAATCTATCTCCCATTGGTTCTGGAATGAAGGTGTTTGCTGTTTAGATCTAGCAGATTCGACTACCTCTCCATAGATCGTAGATATAAGTCCCTTAGTGTCGGTTTCTGCCCGGCAGAGCTTTTCGAATTTCGTCAGGGGAGGGTATGGGGCAAATTTGTTATAGAATGCTCTATTCTAGAGGTATTTATAGAATTCTGAGTGGGGCAAATCTTTTTCTAATCTGATATGGTCGAATGTTTTAATTTTCAGATTATATCCTTCCATATCCTTGATTCTATTGTATCCTTTTAGTTTCCAGATTGAACTATTTGTACCAATTAGGCCAGGTGCAAAACATGGGTTATTCCAAATGGGGGACATCAGAGAACGTCCTGATGTGAGTGAGTTTTTTATGTTTGTTGCTTCCCAAACCGATATGGAGTTGGTCAATGAGGTGAGCGGTAGGGCAGCGGTTTTCCTCGCTTTTTTAGGTAGCCAAATCAGGTTGCTAAGCTCTAATGGAGAGCAAGCAGAACTTTCCAATTCCACCCATCTTTTCAATTTAGGGTCTGAATGCCATTGTATAATTTGACTTAATTGAGCCGCTTTGTAATATAATAACAGGCAGGGTACCGCTAAGCCACCTGCTAAGGTAGGTCTTTTCATATTTAGTTTATTAACTCTCGGTTTTTTTCCTCCCCAGATAAAGTTAGATATTGCAGACTGAAGTGAGAGTATATCCTTCAGTTTGAGTGGCACAGGCAATGTCTGGAAGAGGTATAGGATACGGGGAAGTAGATTCATTTTAACGCTATGTATCCTACCTATCCAAGAAATCTTCTTGGAAGACCATCTGATAAGGTCTTGTTTTAATGTCCAAATCAGGTTGGGATAGTTTGCATTATAGATGCTTTTTGCATCTTTGGTGATGTGGATCCCTAGGTATTTTATAGATTTCATTTGCCAATTAAATTTAAAATTTAGTTTCAGTAGTTTCTCCGTATGTCTAGGGAGATTGATATTCAAAGCTTCGGATTTGGATTGGTTTATTTTGAACCCAGAGACCTTAGAAAATTTGTCTAGTAGGTCAAATAGGTTAGGTAGTGAAGTGAGGGGTTTTGAAATGATTAGTAGGATATCGTCTGCGTACAGGGCCGCTTTATGTGATTGGGAATAAGCGTTTAACCCTGAGATGTCCGAATTATCTCTAATGCGTGCCGCCAGGGGTTCTATACATAGGGCGAACAGGAGGGGAGATAATGGGCATCCCTGTCTTGTGCCACTTTGAATTTGGAATGGGAGTGAGGGGAAGCCCTGATGTATAACCCTGGCGGTTGGGCCCGAGTACAGCGACATAATCGCTCCACTCAACCGATCCCCAAAGCCAAATGCTGCTAGCGTCTCTTGAAGATATGGCCAGTCTATCCTATCAAAAGCTTTTTCTGCGTCCAGACTTAATAACATGGTTTGAGCATTATTTTTGTTTGCCAATTCTAGCAGATCAATAAATCGTCGAGTGTTATCCGCTGCCTGCCTCCCTTTGATGAAGCCGACCTGATCTGGATGTATTAGTCTGGGTAGGATTAGACTTAATCTGTTGGCCAACAATTTAGCATATATCTTTATATCGGTATTGATTAAGGAAATTGGCCTGTAGCTTTTACAGTTCAGCGGATCCTTGCCAGGTTTATATATTAATGATATAGACGCCCGCAGCATATCTCCGGGGATAGGTGCTCCTGCTAATATAGCATTGAACATGTGGAGCAGCCGAGGGGCAAGTAAGATAGAGAACTTCTTATAATATAGCCCCGAGAAACCATCTGGTCCTGGCGCTTTTGATGGTTTAAGTTCTTTAATGGCTTGTGACACCTCTTCTAATGTGAAGTCGGCGCCCAGAGCCTTTCTGTCCTGCTCTGTCAATCTCTCCAGTTTTGAGCTAGCTAAGAAATCTCTTAATGCTTTGCTCGTATTGTTATTATGTGCCACTTTCCTTCCGTCATATAAGGAACCATAAAATGAACCGAATTCTTCTACTATCTTTTTGGGATTGGCTGTTTGTATGCCCGATTTTAAGCGTATACACTGGCGACACACTTTATTCGAGCTCGGCTAGTCCCACGAATTCGGGTATACCCGGGTGTATTGAGGTTTGTGACTGTTTTCTGCCCGAGTGCATTGGGTTATTTTCCAGGCAGGGATTGAAGCATTTTATTCCCGCTGGCTGCAATACTGCACAGTAAATATATATATACTGCATTACAATTCATGAATTTATGCCATCTGGTAGACACGCGAAGCATTGCAGCCTATTAAATCCTAATCATTATCATTTAACAGATCAGCCGCCCGTCAGCCAGGCATGAACCCAGGCTGGGAAGGCAAACGCAACGGGGCTTGTCAGAGGTGAGGAGCGGCGCATTCCAGGTATCTGCCAGGTACATACTGGGTATTTGCTCGAATAAAGTGTGTCGGTGCAGTAGCTTGGATGTTAAACTTAGATTGCCTATCTTTTAGCGCTCGAGCTAGCATCGTATCCGGCCTGTTAGCTTTTTCGTAAAACTTCCTCTTGGACCAACTTAGAGAATTATCTGCCCTGGAAGTCAATAACATATTCAATTCTATATTTGTATCTTTTAGATCCCTTGTTGTTTGTGGATCAGGGTTGGTTTTGTGGTTTGAGAGAAGAGAATGTAGTTTGGTTTGGAGTGTTTTGATTTTGGAATCTCTTTCTCGTTTTCTCTTAGCTGTGATATTGATTAATATGCCCCTTAAGGTTGCTTTATGAGCCTCCCAGAGAATCATATGGGATTCCACAGAGCCTGTGTTTATCTCAAAAAATTGAGCTATTTCTTGATCTATAACATCACAAATTTCAGGTATCTTAAGAATAGATTCGTTAAGTTTCCAGTTTGCACCTGGTCGATTGGCCCGGATATTGTTGCACCTTAGCTCTATTGGTGCATGGTCGGACCATGAAATATCATGGATCTCTGAATGAGTGACCATAGGAACCAGATGGCACGAGATAAAGAGGTAATCAATTCTACTATATGAGGTATGCGGGTGGGAATAAAAAGTATAATCTCTGGTAGATGGGTGGAGTTCTCTCCATATATCCACTAACTGGGTATCTTTTAGGCCTTTGTGAAGGGCGAATTGCGTCTTTTTATTGTCAGAGACTCCTCCTCCTGATCTATCTAATGCCGAATGCATTGTAATATTACAATCTCCTGCTACTATGATGCATCCTTTAGCTACTGAGTTTAGTATTTTGAAAAACTTTTCAAAGAAAATTGCATCTTGTATGCAGGGGGCGTATAGTGAAGCCAATGTGATAGGCTGTTCATGGATCGTTCCAATTACAATAATAAAGCGGCCTTCAGCGTCTTTTTTAATTGTCTGGGCGATAAATGGGACACTGTTACTGAATAGGATGGCTACTCCTCTTTTTTTGGCTGAGGCTGAGGCGGTGAAATATTGGGAGAAGCTCTTATCTAAGAATTTAGGTGGATTTTTGTTACTGAAGTGTGTCTCTTGTAGGAGCAACACATCCGCCTGTTTTCTCTTATAGTCCGTAAAAGCTAATTTTCTTTTGATTGGACTATTAAAGCCTTTTACATTGTGAGATATTAGTGTTAGCGCCATGTGTTGTAGTAAAAGAGGTAACTAGTGTAACAACTCATATACTCACTTTTAGCTATATCATCGGTGAATCTGTCTGTTGTGTTTGTAGTTCTCATGCCATATAGACCTGTCTGCAGGGCTCCAAATGTCCTTAGGAGGGGAGGGAAGGGGAAGGAGAGGGGATAGGGAGACAGAACAGGGGAAGAGACAGGAGGGATATCACAGGGAAGGGAAAAAAAATAATAATAGTATAAACATATTGCATGTTATGTTGTGTATATATATGTAGGTGTGTTGTGTGATGTGTGTATGTGGTATGTGTGATATTATATTATTACATATATGTTGCATTGTTGCATGCTGCATGCATATGTTACATTGATATATATATATATGGTTGATATATGGTTGATATATACATGTGATATACTGAAATATATATTACATCGCGTATTAAGCGCTTTATATATACTGTCATATACTGTAAGCTATGCACTATGTTCTATGTATCATACACAGTATATACTATATATTATGTACCATAGGGACTACATATACTATGCGTTGTACTAATATGCGCCGTACTTTGTACTACATGATGAAGACGGCATATATGTATATGTATATGGGGGCTATATATACTGTATACTATTATCTCCTATTTTCCTTTACCAGTATGAGTAGCAGTTCTATCCCTACCATCAATATACCTACGTTAGGGAAGGTTTAGTTAAAAGACAGTTGGTTAAGCTGATATATTATTAGGATTTAGAGGCTTTCAGTTTCTGGCGTAATATCTATATAGTTATTACACCCCAAACATTACTCAAGAGATAAGTAATTTTGTTATGTCTCATATAAACTTTAGATGATCAATTTCACAGCTAATATATTTAATTCTCTGTACATAGTAAGGGATTTAGACACGTTTATTTAAATCACAGAAACGTTAGCACCATACCTATATTATATGCCCTATATATCTGTCTCATATAGCTTATTTGTCTTGTAGATCATATGTCTTGTTTGTCATATCATATCATATCATATGTCTTCCCTGTCCCACTTGTCAGGCAGTTCTTAGAAGTTATTTAGGTCAGTCTATTATTTATCACAAAAGTTGTTATTACATACAGCTAAAGTTACAGCTGTAACGATTCTCTGTTCTATGGTTCCTGTTTATTTTAAGGTTTCTATTTCTATTTGACATTTATAACACCCAGTTTTATCTGTCGCAATTAACAAGATAATAAATATATGGAAATTGTGCCGGAGGGAGTATCCCCGGCGACGCGCATGTGTTCCTTTTTTCGGTCCCCAATTGTTGTGGACCGACCACAAGACCCAGAGAGGTCTGTCTCCAATACAGGAGTTTGGCCCACCCATTTGGTGGAGCCAAAAGACCTATCCTCTGGGCGCAGGGGCTATCTTCGGGGGCTCCCGAGGTATGCTCTTGTTTTCTGTTTACTTTTTACTTTTTTTTCCCTTCCCTGTGTAAAACCTTTTAATCTAAAAAAGACTCAATAAAATATAAGTAATCAACTCACATTCTGTGAGTAAATAACAGGCAGTAGAGAGTGTTTAGCGAGTCTCTCACACTCGTGTAGAAGCGCCGGTTACCAGTCCTCTCCGCAATCTCCGCTACTTCCGTGTCACGTGATCGACCGTGGTGTGTGACGCGGTGTTTGACGCGGCCCGGCTCTCGCGAGCTTCACTGTCTGCCAATGCAGGGGATCACTGCCGGAGCTCCTCGTGAATGTCTCTCCACACAGGCTCCTCGGCGTGTCTCTCTGCTGCAAATCAACGCTGGCCCTACGCGTTTCTCCACTTGGGCTTCGTCAGGGGCTGCTACACGAGTGTGAGAGACTCGCTAAACACTCTCTACTGCCTGTTATTTTGTTCCCTTCCATTATTTCCTCCCCATCCTCCCCCCCCCTCTTGTGAGATCCATCCTTAGAGATACGTGAGTGCCAGAGACAAGAAGTGCATGCAGCAGCTGCAGCTGAGTTCCCATGGAGAAGAAATCTGGAGATCCAGCAGTTAAAGAAGAAGACAGTTAAAGCTACGTTCGCGAGTCCCTTAGAGGATTACAGGCTCATACCTATCCTATCTGTGTAAGCGCATCCCTTACCATCTTAAAGTCTATGTATTATTAGATATACTGCCCTATGATCTCTTTTTGTGTTTTTTCTCTTCCCTGTCATATTTGCGCTTAGGTCATTCTTCTACATATATATATATAATATCTTCCACAGGAACAAACTGTTTATATATATATACAGTATATATATATATATATATATATATATATATACACACATATATATACACATAAACACAGAGAGTATATATATATATTTGTATGTGTGTGTGTGTGTGTGTGTGTTTGTGTGTTTGTGTGTGTATATATACATATATATATATACACACACACATTATATATCTACACACACATAAATATATACACACACATGTGTACATATATATATAACTATGTATATATATATACACACACACACACACACACACACACATGTGGTGTGTAGATACAGTAGATAGATTTATATATATATATATAGATAGATATAAATATATATATATATATACAGTGTGAGAAAGTGTATGTAAATATATATCTGGCCTTGATTGCCGCAAACAGGCCTTGTTTTCAATATATCCCCACATCAGCACAGCTGGCTCAATTAGTGGCTCAGTATGACTGAGCCAATAAATGTGCCAGCTGTGTTGAAGTTGGAATATCCTGAAAACAAGGCCTGTTTGCAGCCATCAAGGCTTGGAGTTGTGCAGATACAGTGAGAGACAGTGTATGTAAGTATCTATGAGGCCTGCACAACTCCAGGCCTTGATGGCTGCAAACAGGCCTTGTTTTCATGAAGTTCCAACTTCAACACAGCTGGCACATTTAGTTGCTGTGCTGAAGTGGGGATATCTTGAAAACAAGGCCTGTTTGCAGCCATCAAGGTCTGGAGTTCTGCAGGCCTGATAGATACTTACATACACTGTCTCTCACTGTATCTATATCTATCTATCTATCTATCTGTCTGTCTGTCTGTCTGTCTGTCTGTCTGTCTGTCTGTCTATCTGTCTATATCTCTATAGAGAGAGAGAGAGATATCTCAGTATTTACACATACAGATAGAGAGTGTGTGTGTGTGTGTGTGTGTGTGTGTGTGTGTGTGTGTGTGTGTGTGTGTGTGTGTGTGTGTGTGTGTGTGTGTGTGTGTGTGTGTGTGTGTGTGTGTGTGTGTGTGTGTATAGATATAGAGATACAGAGAGAGTATATGTGTGTACATATATAGATATATAGATATATATATATATATACATACACACACACACACAGCCACAATATATATTCATACACACTTACATATTAATTTATCTTCAATTATTTCATACATGATAACATGTAAACATGATGAAGTATGAATGAAGATTATGGTAAGTAGATTTCTTAAGAGGCTCAATACACAATAACACATTACATGAAACAGTAGGTAATGTGATATGGTTAATGTAATTATGTTGTATATAAAACATACTGTCATAACATGACACTAAACATTACAATACTCAAGGTGTAAAATCTTACACTTAACTTGACCTAAGTGAATGTCATACAGTATTACATTTAAATGCAAGTTTTGGCCTAATGTCTTTTCACTAACCAACTGATTAATAATTGTTTATAATATGTTATCAAACATGCCTTAAATAATTCAGTGAATGAGCATTTGTAAACATTCATATGTGTACAAGCACATACTTGAATGTTTGCAACCATCTCTACATGATCATACATACACTATGCATGAAAGAGTATGCATTAAACACCACAACATTACAAAATAGTTTACTGAAGGTTGTTATTTATTTAGGTTTTGATGTTTGAGAGCGTGTCACAGGCCTGCTTGTTGGCTGTGGTGATCGCCTTCTCCCTGTGCCAAGTACTCTCGGCTTCACTGTAGCTAGCACTTGTTGTGAGCTGTGGCACTGGTTCAGGTGCACTTGTTGTGGGCTGTGGCACTGGTTGAGGGGCACTTGGTGTGGGCTGTGGCACTGGTTAAGGGGCACTTGGTGTTTGCTGTGGCACTGGTTCAGGTGCACTTGTTGTGGGCTGTGGCATTGGTTGAGAGGCACTTGGTGTGGGCTGTGGCACTGGTTGAGGGGCACTTGTTGTGGGCTGTGGAACTGGTTGAGGGGCACATGGTGTGGGCTATGGTACTGGTTGAGGGGCACTTGTTGTGGGCTGTGGCATTGGTTGAGGGGCACTTGGTGTCGGCTGTGGCATTGGTTGAGGGGCACTTGGTGTGGGCTGTGGTACTGGTTGAGGGGCATTTGTTGTGGGCTGTGGCACTGGTTGAGAGGCACATGGTTGAGTGGGCTGTGGCACTGATTCAGGTGCACTTGTTGTGGGCTGTGGCATTGGTTAAGGGGCACTTGGTGTGGGCTGTGGCACTGGTTCAGGTGCACTTGTTGTGGGCTGTGGCATTGGTTGAGGGGCACTTGGTGTGGGCTGTGGCATTGGTTGAGGGGCACTTGGTGTGGGCTGTGGTACTGGTTGAGGGGCACTTGTTGTGGGCTGTGGCACTGGTTGAGGGGCACATGGTGTGGGCTGTGGCACTGGTTCAGGTGCACTTGTTGTGGGCTGTGGCATTGGTTAAGGGGCACTTGGTGTGGGCTGTGGCACTGGTTGAGGGGCACTTGGTTTGGGCTGTGGCACTGGTTCAGCACTTAAGATACATTGCAATACTGATGGAGCAGTTTCTTCTGTGTGTGTTTTTGTCTTCTTCCAAAAGCTGGTGATTTGTAATTGTTGACCAATCTTTCTTTTGCGTGTCTCATTTGTAGGTGTCGGTTCAATATTTGGAACAGATGATGTAAACGGTTGGATGTTGACAGGGACCTGCACAGAAGTGACATCAAGTGTACCAGAACCATCCTGAAGTGGGGAATGAAGAACTGATGGGTCTGGAGAAAAAATAGCACCACGTAAAGATACATCCTCTGATGGGTTATACTGGAATTCGTGCTCTCTTGCTGTACTCCTAAACTGATTGGCTTGGCTTACATTCAGAACTAGTGCTTGTAATGTGTGGTTCAGATTTTGGAGTTCTTTAGGAACTTGTATGATGACATTTTTTATTTGTGTCATTTCTGATATCATCCTTTCATGCATCCTTTCCTGCAATGACATCATCCTGTCATGCATTGAGATCATTTCTGAATGGCGATGATTTTCTTCACCCAAGATTCATTCTTCTGAAGCTGCAATTGCTGAGAAAGTGCCACGAGCAGGAGGACTTGAATGCTGGGTTAATCCAGGAGTGTCAACAACTTCATGGTCACTTGTGTCAATTTGTCCGTGATCGGAAACATCTGGTTCTAAAAATAAAAACATAAATGATCAACTCACATGGAACATTAACATTGTTTTATGCAATAATGATAGTTGTTCTGATAGTGGAACACATTAAATGTTGACATATTATGTTAAATTTATGTACAATAAAATTTGTAATATTTTGACCACAATTACGTGTCGACTCCGTGTGAATGATGAATGACTGAAAGATTGTTGGTACATCACAACTCCGAGTTGCTACTTAAAAACGCACGCAATACATGTTGTGAAATGAAACCGTACATCTCCTCTGTGTCATTAACTATTCATAAGTTCATCACATGTGAAACTCACATCTTTGAAAAAATGTAATTAGCCATGGCAATGTACACATTATATGGGTGTACGTCAAACACTCACCTTCCATTCTTGCTGATGACATTGATGAGGCAGGTGAGGACACATGTTCTGTCTGAGCTGGCACAGGTGACCCAGGAGCTGGCACAGGTGACCCAGGAGCTGGCACAGGTGACACAGGAGCTGGCGGAGCAACTATATAGAAGAAAAAAATCTGAAAGTTACTTTATGTGAATTATTTACACATGACAGTATCTGTAGTGGGAGTACTGATGTAAAAATATCATCATTACTTAACGATAAAAAAATCAAATGCTTAGGTCTATCTGTACATTATCCATCTTAACCAGAATGTACATGTTAACATGATGAAGATACATATTTTGGACAGCATACAACTTACATAGAATGTTAATGCAGATATGTATGAAGTATGTGTACTACTATTCACTGGTGTGTTCTACATACACTGCATATGTTAGCCATTATTAGAGCCACAATAAGTGACATCACTGACATGAATGAAAACAATACTCTATGCTTACAATTCTGCACATAATTGTTTAACATTGTACAATATTTATTAAAAATGAGTATCAAAATGTCGGAGAAGCAGGGGTGGCGCGGAATGTGGGTGACACTCAGCACCACATGCAGTGTGTCGCTCACAGATGCTACTGGTGTGAGAAGGTGGCGTATCAGTAATGTTACAATAGTTATTTCAAACACTAATGACTAAGCTACGTTGTAATATATAGTGTAATGGTTGGTTAAAGGAGTGATATAATTAGCATTTCAAATTACTGTCATGAACTTAGCTTCACATTGTCAGCTTCTACCAGCTCTACCCCCTCTCCCAACACTTCACCCCACCATGACCCCATGAGCGGCCTCTTTTCCACCCACAACCCCCTCTGTTCACCTCTATGCTATGATTACATATTAGTTGAAGTTGTTTTAACACACAACTACATGAGCGTAATTACAATATAAAGTGATCTATATACTGTACTGTATGAACACAATTTCATTCTATATGGTACGTGTTGGTATTTATGCTCACATGAGGCAACATGAACCACAAAAGAGCATTAATAACCAATTAGGGAATGTGTGTGTGAAATTTCATAATGTTCGCCTTTCACTTGAGAATATTCCAGCCAGGACTTTAATATGCAGTAAGGGCCTGTTTTGAGGTATTACATAGATACACAAATATATACATATATTATATAAATATATAGATCGACAGATACATCAAATAGTGAATTATGTTTTTTGGATCACATACATACTATTACCAAGAACACAGTGATGACACGAATTAATGTCATAAACGATGACTGCGGGTGTGTTTAGTGGGTATGCATGTTAACTCTGTGTGTGATCGAAGCTGTGACCATACTGGAAGCTTAAACCTATAGGTGAAAGATGTTGAATGGTTTGTAAAATAAAAGATGGCAGTGTGTGCTATTTTGAATATCATTACACATAATCCCTTCCTGCTGCTCAAGTGGTGTGTGCGGGCTCAAAATGGTGTAAGGCAGGATTGCAGAGCCAATACATGCAAATGAGCATACACATATAATATCTATCTATATAATATCAAGCTATATATATATATATATGAAGTATCATCACCATATATATATTTATATATACAGAGAGAGAGGTTTTGTATTAATAAAGGTATACAATTTTGGCGGGAAATTTGATGTTAACATTTTGATATGACACGTGTAGTACAGTAAGATTTGTCACCTGGGGGGAATTGATGTTTGTAGATCCGATATCTCGGTCCCCTGGCAAACCCTCCACGACGACCGGAAGAAATTTTTCACGCATCTGCTCCTCCAATGGAGTTAACGTTAGAGCTGGTGCTGGCGGGCCGCCTCCAGTGCCAGAAGCATGCATCCGTTGTGCTTGAATTTTTTTTTTTAATTCGCCTTGATATCATCAAATCTCTTCCTACAATTCGTCTGGCTCCTGACACGATTCCCACACGCAGACACAGCCACTGTAATTTGGTCCCACATTTCTTTCTTAACGGCTGAATTTGTCCGTCCTTGAAATACATAACAATTATCTTAAGTTAATATTTAATTTAATGACGAATACATAAAAAATGTGCTAACTGTTGAAAGAGATACAGTAGAATGCTGGTTTATGTTGAATATGTGTGGCACATGAGTATTACATTTATGTGGAGACATACAAAGCTAAGGAAGCTTGCGTGAATGTTCTACGAACCTATAAAATCACATTTTAAGGATTATTAGGTTCGGTGTAAGGTATGAAGGATTATGTGTGCAACAATCTACTATAATTGATAGATATTACATATTATTAGTTCTCTATTAACACATGTGACATCAGATATGAGAAAAAGTTTGGGAACAATCAATGCAAAGATTACCTTACCTAATAAATGGCCATACAGATGGTCATAGCGCTCCAAAATCCCTGTCACAAGAACTGTGTTTTCCTCTTCATTGAAACGAGGATTACGTGGCCACTCCACACGTTTCTTCCGACCATGTCCAGCCACGGAGCTTGGCTGCTGCTGACTGGACTTTCCTTCTTCCAATGGAAGAGACTCCAAAAGCGCTACACCACCAGGCACCCCACCACCACCACCACCAGACACCACACCACCACCAACAGACACCCCACCACCAGACACCCCACCACCACCAACAGATACCCCACCACCAGACACCCCACCACCACCAGCACTCGCACTCACAGCAACACCACTAGCACTCACAACAACACCACTCCCCTGACTCTCACGTTCATTCAGACGCGTACTCACACGACTACCAGTACCACTCACACCAGCATCACTCCTCCCAAGCTTCTCGGCCATACCTATAGCACTCACAAAGAACAGGAAACAAATGTAAACACAATCGCACTCAACACTTACAGACAACAACAAAAAGATGTTAACAAAACAACACAGGACAAACCAATCACAATACACAGCAACTCTCTCTCTCTCTATATATATCAAATATGCAAATCGCCCAGATCTGTGTGTGTCTCTCTCTCTCTCTCCCAACAACACAGAGAATGAATAGAAATACACGCTGCCTTTAAATGGACCGCTCAATCAAGAACATGCTTGCATCGCCAGATTCACAAAGAAGTTCAATTGGCGAACATAACACGCCCTCGACATGCTCGCCGATACACCTGTGTGTGATCGGCAAATCATCACCATAGTGGGAACAAATGTTTTCGGCTTGATTCGCCAGGGATTCGGCCCTTATTGCATGCGGCGAGGGAAAATCGGCAAATCATGCCGATCGGGAACACTTGGCGAATGCATTGTTTCGGCGCTTAGTGCATGAGGCCCATAGTGTTTTTGCACATTAGGGCACATATTTAACCCACGCACTGGTATTCCTTTTTCCTTTATATATTTCTTATATACATAATAGCAGCTAAGGCGTGACTCAACAAAAGCCAATGGGATGGCCCGAAGCTGAATTAGCACTAAAATTGTAATTACTGTATGCATTATGTGTTAAGACAGTAATATGCGCTGTCAGGGAAAATGATATGAAGAAACAGTATTGATTCCAAAATGACAGGTTTAATCAGGCTACAAGTTAGGACTTATAACTATGTGAAAATTCTTAAAATTGATAGAATAGAGATATATCTCTCCAAGCAGATATAATAAATCTGTGCAGATATACAGATATCCCAATCCAAGTGTAGGAAAGGGGGGAGGGGAGACAAGATAGCACAGAATATACACCTAGATCAACCCCTTGTTGTCAGAGCTCCTATGTAATAGTAAAGCTGCCTTGATATAATAGAAGGGGATTGTGGTGTGTACCTAGCTACCATATACAACATATATGTTGTATGCAACAGAGGGTGTCTAGATGTAAGGACACCAAAAATCTCCAGATCACTGTGCTGCAAGGTATTTCCACTGATACCTAAATATGGAGATGATATAGTAGTGTAAGCCCCTGAGGTGATCTCTCCCTGGGATACAAATCATGTCAGTATGATAGTAGTATTCCTAATATGTATAGAACCATCTGTATATAGAGGTGCACCTATACATTATTCTGGTTCTATCCATTATTGGAGAATTGTTTTGGACAGTAATTATATACGTACTATGTGGAAAGTAGATCCTGCAGTAATATTTGTAAGTTGAATATAGCAGATAACCAATATAATGAAAATACACAACGTAATACATCATGTAACAGAGGGAATAACCCTCTAATGTAGACATGAGTAGATGGTGCAGGAGTGTGAGCCCCTATAGTGACCCGCCTCTAAAGTCAATACAGATCTATATAATCATTATGGTCCCTGTATACCTGGATCCACATGCAGAAGGCAGCACCAGCACCTATACTTATAGGTACATCCATATTATATACTGTAGTAGAAACATACAGATGAGACAACGAGTATTCTAAAGCTTGCCTTAAACTAGCCCGGTTACATCCTGGTTACATGCTGGGTGTACTGTAACCTGGCTAGTTTAAGGCAAGTTTAAGACATTTCTGCATTGACTAATGACTTATCGGATTAACACAGCAGGGGTCCCTGGCAGTCCCATTCAGTTTCAATGGAACTGCCAGGGACCCCCGCTGTTAATCTGATGGGCCATTAGTCAATGGAGAAATGCTTTAAACTTGCCTTATACTAGACCCAGCATGTACCCAGCATGTACCTGGGTCTTCTTGGCGATTGCCACTGGTTTGTGTTAGAATAACCATTGGCACTACAGTATGTCTCATGAAGTACTCCTAATGGCAGGTAGTGGACATATCCCCTAACAATGTGTAAACAAATAACATGATAAGAAGAAGTATCGAATGACATAGAAATTCAATTGTGAAATTATAATAAATACTATTAAATTTCCCAATGTGAACAAACCAAAAGTGAAATAATCGTGATTAAAATGTTCCCTAACTCTCTAGATAATAAATTGGAGTAGAAACAACTAATAATAAGTGCCGCTGGGTGATAATGATTGATTATTTAAGTAACCACAATAAGGAATAACCTAATAACCTGAAACATGGCTAACCCCTAAAACTCCTGATCCAAATATTGCAATTCAGGGATACTCCATTTTTAGGAGAGATAGGTCAAAGAGAGGAGGAGGGGTGTTATTTTATATTGCATACACCTTACAATTTACACTGTTAGATTGCCCCCCAAGCCCACCCTCTTTTGAAATCCTAGTTGGCAAAGCCATCTTGCATGCTGGCATCTACCGCCCCCTAAAGCCCTTCTACCGTCCCTGACTGACATCACCCAGTTTCTTGGCTCCATTTGCTCTCTGAATGAGAAGAGTGAGCTGCTACAGTAGTTCTTAGAGATTTAAAATTCTATTGGCTCGACCCCAAAAACCACAAAATCCAGATACAACTCAAGTCACTTAACCTAACGCAACTCATCTGCCAACCCACACGGACAAGCCTGAAATGACATAACCATTCCTTGCTAGACTGGATTCTCTCCTCAAAAACCAGCAGAATCCAATCCAATGACATCCTTCCTGACATTTTCAGAGACCATGCAATAGTGTACTGTGTAAGGAAAATTAAACCACCCCAATCAAACCCTAAAGTTCTCCTCACTAGAACATTTAGAAACTTTAACCCACAACAGTTTCTGGCTGACCTTACCAACTGCCCTTGGCACAGAATCGACTTAGTTCCCAACACTGATTCTGCGCTCGACTATTTCCAATCCGAGTTCTTAAAACTCTGTGATACCCATGCTCCACTATGCAGAATAAAAATATGGAGGGCCCACCTGCTGTGGTTACAATTGACCTTATAGCACTCTATCAGGTCAGGGATGCCTTGTGGAAAAGCTACAAAGAACAGTAACTGGCACTACCAAGGATCTCAATCACTACAGATGCCTGTGGAGCATGTGCACAAGGCAAACAAGACATGAAAAAGCACAATATTACTCTGACAATCTTCTCCAGAAAACATCAAACCCAGGTAACTTCTGGAAGGTTATCAACACCATATTCCAGCCTTCTAACCATCAACAACCAAGTAATATCACTAAGGAGGATATTACTCTGACATTGCAAATGTATTCAATGACTACATTGTGGGATGTGCTACTGTCCTGGCCAGCTTTATTCTAAAAACCGCGGGTCTTCTCTCCATTTAAAATGGAGTTTCCCACGCGGCGGCCGCTTCAATAGATAAGCGCTAATGGCGCTTACTATTGAAAGCGCCCGAGGCACGGGAAAACCGGCCGAAAACGGCCGAAGATAACCGTGCGCCGCCCGCAGCTGTTTTTAAACTGCGGCGGCAGCCGCATTAGTTTAAAGCTGGCCGAGACTGTACTAACTTATTAGCGAAACGCAACACAAACCACCAACATGAATCTCATCCTGGGAGTACCCCTATAGCCCCACCCCCTCCCAACAATTTTCAATTTGTCCCAGTATCCGAAGAGGAGATTACACAAGCGCTCCTCAAATAAAAACTAAGCAGCCAATGTGGACCTGACTTACTACAATCTAAGTTCGTAAGACTTGGTGCACCAGCCATTTCCAAACCATGCTTCCATAGTCAACTCCATTCTGTCTGCAGGTGATATCCCTAAGACCTGGAAGACTGCCAGATTTATCCCAATCTTCAAAAGTGGGGACAAAAATACTGTCTCAAACTACAGGCCAATCTCTCTTCTCCCAATACTATCCAAAGTCATGGAAAAATGTGTTCACTCCCAATTAAGCGATTACTATACCAAGACAAATTTCCTTAGCCAATTCCAATCTGGCTTTCGCCCCAAACACTTCACGATGCTAAAAGTTTGCAATGAAATCCAATGTGGAATGGAACGGGGACAACTCACTGGTGCAATATTCCTAGATTTTGCAATGGCTTTGATACTGTTGATAATGCTATACTGCTTAACAAACTCCAGTGCTCTGGAATAGGGAAACATGCTTTAAACTGGTTTCATTCCTACACATCAGGTAGATCCCAACATGTGCCCATCTCTGGCTCTAACTACAACCCCTTGGATATCACCTGTGGTGTCCCGCAAAGCTCTGTTCTGGGGCCCCTACTCTACTTAGTGTTCATCAATGATCTTCTGACAGCTTGTAAGGGAGCTTCAATACACATGTATGCAGATGACACAAAATTATATGCACACAGCCCTAGCCTCTCCGACCTTAAACACATACTTCAATCTGAATTTTTGAGACTCGAAAATTGGATTTCCCAAAACAAATTGTTTTTAAACACTGACAAGACTGTAACAATGGTATTAGGGACCAAGACTAGATTTTTAAAGCTTCCAGTGACTCAGCTCCAGATCAGAACCAACACTATCACCTGTCACGGTTGTGCTCGCCACAAACCTGGGTCGGACCGCGTGGCTGAGGTAGGGTTGTAAAAGCACCGACCTTAGACCACGCAGGCTGATCCGGACTGCGCAGTTCGTAGTCATACGTAGCAGGATCAGGATAGGAGAAGACAGCATCGTCGTTGTACAAGCCAGAGTCAGGACAGGAGACATCAGGATAAACATTGTTCAAGCGAGAGTTCGGCAACAGATAGTCAGGAAGACCCCGCTTCAGCTTAGGAGCGCGGGGTTGGCTTCTGCGCGTGTGGCGACCATGGCCCATGGTACTGGTCTCAGGAGGTGGTAGGCAGACCAGAGTAGCACACCGCCTAGCTGCACGGGTAAACCAGTGCACAGCGCAAGAGTCCTGAGCGGGCTGGGGAATCCTCTGTTTCAGCGCAGGAACCAGGACACGGCCTCTCTAGATTAGGGAAAGAGTAGGCCCCAGGAACCAGGAGTCTGAAGACGCAGGGGTATTCTCCGTTGCAGCGCAGGAACCAGGACACGGCCTCTCTAGATTAGGGAAAGAGTAGGCCCCAGGAACCAGGAAGCTGAAGATGCAGGGGATACCTTTGCTTCAGTGTAGGAAAGCAAGAAGCTGAAAATGTAGGGGATACCTTTGCTTCAGTGCAGGAAAGCAGGAAGCTGATGAACGCAGGGCGAAACCTCCGCTTCAGCACAGGAGGACAGGAAGCTGAAGAACGCAGGGCGAAACCTCCGCTTCAGCACAGGAGAACAAGCGAGAGCTTGTGGCAGAACAGTTAGTGACATCCGGTAAGGACTATGCTCGGCGGGGAGCATTGTGGGAAAGCAGTACTTAAAGGCCTGCGGGCCAATCCCGGAGGGGGGTGTGAAGGTACTGCTCCAATGAGAAAATACAAGACTGGATTGCAGTGATAGATTGCACAGCTGCAGTAGAAACCAGTGGGAGTGTGTGGCAGTATTGCTTTGGTGAGTGAATCCAGGCTGCAGTAATATCAGGTGAAGTGTTCCAGAACTGCACCGGTCTGCAAGGTAAGGCAACCAGTAAACCGCAGAGCGGATTCCTTACATCACCACCGTAAGTCCTGTTACTAGTTTTAAATACCTGGGCATATTGTTTGACTCCCACTTAACATTCGGGATGCACATTGATACCCTGTCATCCAAACCTATGCCAAACTAGGTGTACTTTTCAGGAACAAATCCTCCCTAACTCTGCTGGTCAGAAAGCGTATCGCACAGGAGATGCTAATGCCAATTATCGATTATGGGGACATAGTATACGGCTCGGCACCATAAACCCACCTTAACAAACTTGACACCCTCTACAATTCCATATATTGTTTTGTTCTCCAATGCAACCACAACACACATCACTGCGAAATGCTCAAATTACTAGATTGGTCATCACTTGACTCTAGGCGCAAAGTTCATATTTCCTGTCTTGCTTTCAAATACTTCCTGGGCAAACTACCCATCTATCTGAACAAGCTCCTCACCCCTACCACATGCAGCACTTATCATCTGAGATCTGACTCCAAAAGACTGTTCATGGTCCCAAGGCTCAACAAAGAAGCCGGCCACTCCTCCTTCTCTTACCATAGCACCCCAAAACTGGAACAACCTACCGGAGACTCTCAGAGCCGCTACCAGTCTAAGTTCTTTCAAAACTAAAGCTGTCTCACATTTTAATCTGGTCTGCTTATAATATATATTATCTTTAACTGTGCATGCAATGTCTTGTATGTAATGTATACCCTGTTGACTTATGTAACTATGTATTTGTAACCATGTATTATTTGTCATCTTAACTCTATGCCCAGGACATACTTGAAAACGAGAGGTAACTCTCAATGTATTACTTCCTGATAAAACATTTTATAAATAACATACATAAATAAATAATAAGGATCCAGTGCAGTCAATGTGATGTGTCTATAAACCTTTTGATCGGTATAAATCCTATATGAAATATAGAAAATATATAAAGAATATAATGTCCGCCAAGGACACATGTCAATACATATATCTCGACTGACCTTCCTGTGTATACACCCACCAATCCATCCATGTATGCACACATCCATATATATGCTAATCCAGATGTAGTAACTGTACACATATAAATGCACAAATATTGGGGTAAATCCTAGAAAATAATTATCTGCATCTCTTATCTTAGATGTATAGTTGAGATAATATCCTGCTATAGAAATGGTGAATATATAAACCATTCATTCAGACCAAAAGACTTAAGGTCTTAAACGTATATACCCACCCACTTTCTCTCTGCAGCAAGTGCGTATCCCAATCAACCTTCCGATGTCCCAGAGGGATATTTTCTATTCCAAAGAAGTGTAAACAGTCACTGTTGCTTTGATGGCACTGTATGACATGTCTTGCTACGGGGGTGTCATGCGAATTTCTAATCAACCCAATATGTTCTAATACATTTTTTGAGGGGTCTTTGGGTCTTATCCACTCTTGACTTTTCTAAGATCTTGATCTTCCATTAAGACATGCCAATTTTTCTGGAAAATGTCCTGAATATTCTTCCATTGGTTATGGAATGTCCCAATAAACCTAATGGTATCCCCTTTTGAGATCTTTGTACCTGAAGCTGTAGTTAGGAGTTTGGACCTGGATGTAGTAGCTGCTCTACGGAAGGCTCTTTTTATAGTCCCATTCCCATATCCCCGTTCCTGAAACAGATGGGTCATACCCCCGGCCTGTTTCCTAAATTCTGAGAGTGTGGAACAATTACGCCTAAATCTGAGGAACTGGCCTGTAGGGATATTATTTACCATATGTCTCTGGTGATGGCTATCTGCCCTCAACAGACTGTAGCACTGGCCATCCTAAAGATAGACATTTCAAATTTGCCTTCTTGGCTCTTTGTGATCATGAGCTCATTGAAGTCAATACTTTCTAGACTTATCTGGTAAGTTTTAGATTATGGTTATTGTTGTTCAGTACATCAACAAATTCTCTAAGTAGATCTTCTGTTCCCCTCCAAAGGAGCAATATATCATCTATGTACCGAACCCAAATCTCCACAAACTCTGTATATATGTTGAGGGCCTCGTTGAAGACCACCGTCTCCTCCCACCAGCCTAGATATAGATTGGCATAGGTGGGAGTGCAGGTGGTCCCCATTGCCGTACCCTGAATTTGAGATAGCATTTATTGCCAAATAGGAAAAGTTCCTAGTGAGGTTGAAGTCCAATAGCTTCAGAATGAAGATGTTATGCAGCTTGGCATGCTCATTTCTTGCTTTCAGAAAGTGGGATACAGCATCAATACCGAAGGCATGGGGGATGCTTGTGTAAAACCCCTCCACATCTAGACCCACTAGAAAAGTTTGTGTGTCTATCACGATCTCGTCTAGTTTGAGAAGCATATCTTTTGTATTCCGGAGGTACTATGGCAAAGCACCAACGAAAAGATGTAACAACTGATTCAAGTAGACGTTATTCTCAATGCATACTTTGCCAACTATTACCCATCCTGGGTCAAGTCTTTGGATATACAGGGTATTATGGAATCCATTGCACTGTTTGCGAACTTTATAGATATAGCATCATTTACTAGCAAATTTGTCTCGCACCCCGATCATTTTTCGGAGTTTAAATGGAGTTTTAGCGTTGGTTGCAATACTCTGCAGAAATTATAGTAGGCACTAGTGTGTCTTGAAAATCCAAATGCAATGTAACCTGTCCCTTTTTCCCATAAATTTCGTACAATACGATGATATGGTATATCATACTGTATAATTCAATGTATTTAAATGTAACCCACCCCATATTCCCCTAAAAACGTCAGATTACTAAAAATTATTTTAAAATATGAAATATTAAAAATGGTATTGGGCAGGTACTAAGGAGGAGACAGGTACTCCGGTTGGAGCAGGAATTCATGTGGAGGCAGTTAGTTGGGTTGTAGGTTCATCTCGTTTTCGGAGTTGGTTGGTGTTCTGACAAGAAAATTACTTATTCAAGGGGTTGATTTGGGTTGTCGATTTAAGCCACGAGTACACACATGAATTTAATCAACACCAGTTGTTATTAGTAAATACAATTAATTGGTTACTTAGCTTTGAGTATAAATTCAGAATCTTATGGCACTCAGGATAGCGTTCATGTCAACAGGAGACCCCCATCATCAGTTAAGATGAACTGCCTTGTAAATATATTCCTGTGATCACATTTGTCCTGCGCACAGTGCGGAGAACACATCTAGCTCAGCCGCAGTTGAAGTTCTAGCAAATTGCTGTGCTGGACAAACTTACCAGGGAATACATGTAGGCATTCAGCCAACATCCCAGTTACAGAAAACAAGTGTAGTCCAGCTAGACTCCCACTTCTCAAAACAAAACTATTTCAGAGTATTCTAGCAGTTATTTTCCATAGACGTTTTCTGTTTGCTTTTGCTGTAACTATATTTCAGCATATTAGACATTTTAGTAAGAGACAAAAATTAACCCATTATGCACCTAGGTCATCAGAAACACAAAGAACTAATTCTCATTACAGTTGATCCATACTGGTAATTTTATTGGGGCAGGACTCCAGTTTGGAGCAGGGTGGAGGGATGGATTCAGGATGGTCTATTATTCAATATTTTTTTCCTTTGAAAGGTGCTATCATCGAACATACCCATCCATGATGCATACAGTCAGCACACGGCACCCTAGCCTCTTGCCGGAGCACGATGTTCTAATAAAGCAACCATTAATGCTTAAGTTGTGTTGAATATAATTATTCCAGGCTTTTTAGTTTGGTGTTTAATCTAAAGCTTGCCCGCATTTGTCCCGGCCATTTCAATTTTGGTGCCGGAATTGGCCTCGCACCAGTCGCATCTCACGGCCGCGCGCGGCCAGTTCTCCAATCAGCACCTAATGGCGCTGAACAATAGAAGCGCCTGCGGCACTGGAGAGAGAAAAAAAAGCCTGCTGCAATTTGCTTGTAGCTTCAGCAAGCATACTTTCCCCATGTACTGTCTGCATTACCATCAGTTTCCTGGCCATTAGCCTTACATAATTACTCTAATTATCATCAGACTAGCAAGTGCACACTATTGGGGGCTCCTTTTACTATTTACTCTCTGCCTACGGAGTGACTCTCTGGCTCAGAAAATTCTTCCTTAGCCTATATTTATTAACAGGAACAAACAACCAGGAATGAAGGGAAAACATTCCAAAATGCAGAAAATAAGGAGTATTATCTCTAGGAGGGCAGGGGTGAGAGAAGCCACAGATTGCCAGAGCTGAGTACAAACTGCTACAGCACTAACCAAAAGGGCTAAAACAGGAAACACTTCCTAGAAGCAGGAAGAGCGTAAGGCTTAAACCAGACCCCAGGGGAGGAAGATGAGTAGTTGCTGATGGCAACATGCTGATGGACAGTTCTAGTACAAAAATAGATAGAAGCAGAGGGAACAGGGAAGGGGATTCACTGAAGCAAAGACAAAAACACAGAGCTGGAGACAACACAAGTGTACACATTTTAAATGTATCAATATTATAACAAGTTTTGCATTAGCTTTTGGAAATGAAAATCTCTATTAATAGCTCTGCGTTAATAAAGCACCGTAAAGTATTATCAATGCGCATGTGCAGTGTATTGGAAAATGTGTCTAAGTGATTTCATGTCTATGTTAACAGAGCTACCAGTTTGACCAAAGGATATTATTTTTGTATAACATTAGCTTTGAGGATACCTTTTCTAAAGATGAAAAATAACGTCCGTTCACAATTTTGGAAATGTCACATTAGCAGTAAAACAACAGACTTCTGAGGATCTTCCCCATAGGTATTATGGTGTAGATGGGTGCTCCACATTGAAGGCAATGGTCTTATACAACATATATAGTGGTGTTGTAATATATCATGAAGCTCTATGTTAAAAGATGTAACTTACCTATATTTACTGTAGTTTCCTAATTTGGCCTAAAGTAATTTTTTTGTTCGCATTGTGTTTTCTTGTTAAGTATCAGTGATAGTGTTATGTTTGAAGATCAAACAAAGGCATGCATAAAGGTTGGATAACTAGTGGGCTAAAGTATATTACTATAATATCTGTAACCAGAGTATGCTAAAGTAGACCATTGGCCGAAAACATGCTACTAGCCAGCATTGCTGCATCCTGATAAACAGATTAAGTCGAACAAAAGTGTTAAGGGATTAAATGTCCATGCCTATGATAGGGGTGGCTTTGCATGTTTGGATACAATTCTGTGGTGGGTTTAATGGTAATGGTTGGTATACCGTGGGTCACGTTCCTTTGGGGCTATTCGTTTTAGGAAGTGTTTCCAATTATGAATTATACTGTAGCTCTGCTGTTCCAGAGCTCAGCTGTACTGGGGATCAAGAGCTGCGGCAATGCCATGGGTTAAAGATCACTGATGGGCAGCTTGGAAAGTTTGTGTGGTTGCTGATATAATTTATTAAAGCGTGGCCTTGTTTCCACAAAATAAATAAACATTTTGTGTTTATTTTATTCAAAGGAAATGGGAGTGTGTAACGCTTGCAGAGGTCATGATTTGCACATTTCTAGTAAAAGCCGTCTTAGGAGCTACAGTTCTCTACATGACGATTGGTCTTAAATTATTTTACACATCAGTCTGATGATCAAACAAGTCCTTTGTTCAGATATAAAATATCAAAAAAGATTCTAAACATTGCTGCAAGGAACAAATTGAAAACATGGTAACACACAAAGGGGTGAAAAATAAATGGGAACTACAGACTACAAGTATGGTGGACAAAGACAATTGGACAAGAAGGAAGAAAGGCCTTTAAGGTATAGTGACAAGCATAAATGGCATAATTGTTTGGTAAGAGTTGTCTGCTGTGAGTAAGCCCAGCACTATCGTCAGAATAGATAAAGAAGACCATAATTATTAGTACAGCAGCAAATAACAGTATAATTTGTGCAGCCAACAATCCTTATCTGCTTTGGACCAGTGTCAGCACTAATACTACCAGTACCTAATATATACAGTCGGAAAAATTATTTTCCCATTAAAATATTTAAAATTGTATACAGTAAACCAAAATCTTAACACCTCTTCTCAATGATACTTCTGTTGAAATAATTATTTGAAACACGGGTACTGCTGCGACACACTTTATTCGAGCAAATACCCAGTATGTACCTGGCAGATACCTGGAATGCGCCGCTCCTCACCTCAGACAAGCCCCGTTGCGTTTGCCTTCCCAGCCATGGTTCATGCCTGGCTGACGGGCGGCTGAACTGTTAAATGATAATGATTAGGATTTAATAGGCTGCAATGCTTCTCGTGTCTACCAGATGGCATAAATTCATGAATTGTAATGCAGTATATATATACTGTGCAGTATTGCAGCCAGCGGGAATAAAATGCTTCAATCCCTGCCTGGAAAATAACGCAATGCACTCGGGCAGAAAACAGTCACAAACCTCAATACACCCGAGTATACCCGAATTCGTGGGACTAGCCGAGCTCGAATAAAGTGTGTCGCCAGTGTATGTTGTTTACGGCAATATAAGCTAAAAAATGTAAAACCATTTGCGAATAGTAATTGCCAAGAAATTAATTCTGAAAAGATTTCATATAATATTATATGTAGCAAGAGAAAAAAACACTTCTCACATATGCATCATCATTGCTTAACCTTGATGACAAAGTCCCTAAAGCTTCACGGGCTGCTTATTTTACAGTATGGCAGGGGAATTGTAGGGATGAATACAAATCTCTAAGGTAAACTTTGGGCAGAAGGGTCACAGCTGCTGTCTGTTTTTAAAACTGAAATCTCCTTACTCTTTCAAAATCTTCAGATGACACCACAAGGATATGTTGCTATAAGTAATCATATAAAAATGCAGTTTTTTAGTCATCGTAAATTCAGTCACACAACGCTGTTTTAGACTCTTTCATGTTTGTATAAATAATCACATTTTCCTTCCTTGTGTCATAGATTTATTTTTCTCCAAGTACTAAGTACAGTAATTTAATTACCTGCAAACTGTTCCTCAACCATACAAGTGGTTGCATTCTTTGGTGCTGTGAAAGACTTTGAATAAACTGCAATAGTACTGTAAGTATTTTGCTAGTAATGTGCCTGTAACATAAATCACAATGGCCCACATTCACAAAACTGTGCAAAGCTTTAGCACATTACCCCTGATGTGTTCTTCATATAAGCACTATACAGTGCAAAGATACATTCCTCTGGTGATGACACATTTGTGTCAGTCGGCAAAAGGCAAATAACTGGCTGAACCACCCTAAACTAATCAGCGCTTGACCTGAAACCTCTCCCAGTTTCTGGACTATATCCTACAAAAATATGTGGTACAAATGCCTTCGTATCTTAGGGATACCACACACGTGTTGAACCTTATTAAAGATCTCAGTTGGGACACAGATCTCATGTGGGTGACATGCGATGTGGTATCCCTATATACTATCATTGAACATGAAGCAGGTCTTAAGGCTATACAGTCAACGTTGGAACATGACACCAACGTTGATGTAGGGCTGAAATCATTCATCTTGGAAGGAATTAAATATATCCTCCAACATAACTATTTCTGTCATGATGGTGATCTCTTCCTCCAGACGCGCGGCACCGCAATGGGAACCAAGTTAGCACTAAGTTAGGCAAACATATTTATGGGTATGTGGGAACAAGATCATATTTGGAATAACAACCCATATGGTGCAAACCTGGTGCTCTGGAAAAGATACATTGACGATGTGCTATGCGTCTGGAGAGGAACCTCGGAAGAATTAGCTCAGTTTCAATTAGCTCAGTTTCAACAATAACCCCTATAACATCAGGTTTACATCTAGTAAGGACCCGTGTCTATCAATTTCCATGACCTAACGCTATATGTAGAAAATGGCTCAGTAAACACTAAAACTTACCATAAGGAGGTAGATACTAATACCTACCTCCTGGCATCGAGTCACCACCACACAAAGTGGATTAACAACATCCCGCAGGGTCAGGCATTGAGGAAAAAAGAAACTGTTCTCAAAAACATATGTAGCCCCCTGTAAACAGCACAGGCTATACCTATCTTCCTTCTACTGTGGTAAGTCCTGTTAAGATCAGGCACCAGTAATCATTATGGGTTTTCCCCCTTCATAGCCCTGTCCTGAGTGGTAGATGCAGGCCTGGACTCTGCTGCAGGCGTGAGCAAGAGGGGAGGTTCTGCTGACATCACGAAAGGCGGGGCTAGCTCTATATTTAGCAGCAACTCCTGTGAGTAGTTTTTTTAGTGATACCGAGAGTCTGGAACTGCCGGTTAGTTTTATGCTGGAGTTTCTGCCGAGCGTCTGGAGTTGCCTTAGATTATGCCGTGAGTCAAAGAGTCCTGCGGATCGGTCCGAGGAGTGGGAGGAGACCGCGATCTCCCCTGCGCAGAGTGCAGGAGCAGAGAGAGAGGAGTGGAGAGATTCAGCGTCCTTTAGTAGAGCTGATAGAATTATAGATTTGGTGGACCAATGCCCTGACCCCACTGCCAGGGGTGATGCTGAGAATCCAAGCCCCACCTCGAGGATAACCTCTGGAGTGGGCCACGGGGTATTGAAGCCCTAGCCCAGACCATCCTGTTGGAGGAGATATCTGTGTGTGAGGAGAGCGGAGTAATAAGTACAGCTTGGCTGTTGTTGTTGCGGCTGCTGGACGCCATTACCGTTGGGAGTTGCTGATCTGCCAATAAAAGAGACTATCCTTTGTTACCAAAGACTGTGTGTGAATTGAAAGCTATTTCCCTGGGACCCAAGGGGTTCTTCTATACAGGTCCTGTCCCATATTCCTGGGAGTATAGAAGGTGTAGGCGCTGCACCACCAAGAGATCATGGAGGCTACCACCCCAGAAGCCCGGTCCTGGCTCCCCCATAACATCGTGGGAAGCTCAGGCCCTCCTGTTCCTCACAGGTATGCACCACACCGCATGTAATCTGCCCTCATGCACCCTAGACACCACCGTAGAGTCTGGGGGAAGGGGGGAAGCAGGGTTACACATATATATGATCAACAGGTGTCAGAGTTAAGAGATAGGTTTTTAGAAAGAGACTACAATAGGGATAAAGTTAATAAAGCCATCTCAAGGGTCAATTAAATTGATAGAACAACACTAGTAACTATGGACAAAAAAAGTAAAAAAGAAAAACAGGGAGAATTCATACCTTTCATTACGAGTTACAACAGTATGGCCCCAGAAATATTACAAACATTCAAAAAACATTGGGGGATTCTCCAACGGGACCCCATCCTAAAAACATTTCTACCATCATATCCGCAAATTGTATATAAGAGGGCAACAAATCTAAAGGCCTCTTTGGCACCTAGTTGCCCCTATAGTGGGTCTAAACAGGGTAGCAACACATGGTTAGCCAACCTTAAAGGGTATTTCTTATGCGGCAAATGTATAGGATGTAATCATAGTGTTAAGTGTGATAAATTCCAGTCTACGGTCACCCACAAAACATATGAGATAAATACATTAATCAGCTGTAGAAGCAAATTTTGTGTTTACCTCTTACAATGCCCCATGCGGTCTTCAATATGTGGGGAGGACAGGGAGACCCCTCAAACGCAGGTTGGTGGAACATGTATATAACATTAAGAGAGGATTAGAAACTCATAGCGTCTCCAACCATTTTAAATTAGTGCACAATCAGAATCCGGAAGGCTTAATATGCAAGGGGATAGATTGCCCTAAACCTAATTGGAGGGGGGGGGGTGTGTGTGACAGACTCAATAGTATATCCAGAAAGGAAAGTTTCTGGATTTACACTTTGAAAACTCTGTCACCCAATGGTCTAAACATAGAGTTTGACCTAGCCTCCTTTCCGAGGGAGTGATATATCCATTATTGGCACATCATCACACCATGCACCTAATGCCATTAAAATGCATCATATAGAAAGCATATAATAAACATGTCTCTGATTCCCAGGGGTTATAGATATTTATAATCCCTAGGGACATGTGATAAAATGCCTATGTGGGAACAATGTGAGTATTTTTAATATTGTCCATCATTTTAAGCATTATCAATGTAATATATAGTTAATTGTTTATGCCATTTGACATGTTTGCACTATAAGGGGTTAACACCAGTTCAGGGCATAAATACAGCAGATTGAGAACAGCTCCACATTCCTTTGAGTGACATCCCCACGTCACAAAATGCATTAGGGTGGGAGGAGCTTAGAGGAGCCGTCGGCAGGGGAAACTCCAGCAACACAGGCGCGCCTAGAGTGTGACGTCACCCAGCAAAACGCCCGAACACACCGAAGCACACTGCGGTCAACAGCAAGCAGCGTGAGTGTGCTTCCAGTCACCGAGGGATAACGCAGCTGTCGAGGTTGAACTGTGGGGTCTGAGACTCCTGTGCAAGTTGCGGACGGCATTCAAGTATTGTTTTTAATCACATCCAGCATGTGAGTTTGTTTTTGGCTTTTGTCAGCCAGTGTTTTAATACATTTCTGTGCAGACTACACCATCTCTGCATTTCTCTCTCTCCATATTGGGGCCATCTGCGGCTGTGAGACCTAAGAAGCACCAGGGGCGCAGGAGATTGAGGAGCCACACGTGGGATCCGTGTCAGTAGCAGAAGGGGAAAAAGCACAGATTCTCTCCACCACATCTTAACAAGAGAATTCGTGTAAGTAGGCATAGTGCATGGTTAATGTGGTTAAGTGTATAGTTTTGATGTACTGCGCATTGGTGTTCCCTTCTTTCCTCATGTAGGGGGAACATCACTACCTGGCCAGTCAAGATCCTTCACTCCAACTGTTCAAGACTTTGGACTCTAAAAGGGGGGCATCTTAAAGAACATTTCCATTCCATGGACTAATTGGCATATCAGCGCCAGGTATCCCTTATTCCCCATTCACTGGCAACAGGGAAATGATTACAGTACATGGAACAACAGACCTGCCACTCACATTCATGGGGCACAGGAGATTAGTTGTTAAATCGGGGTGAAGAGGGAGTCTTCTAACACCGTGTTGGGAATGGGTGGGGGGGGGGGGCGGGGGAGGAGCTGAATGCCCAATTTTACCTGTTAGTATCCCTGGTGGAGAGGGGTTAAGCCGGCTGGTCACAGAATTTCCATCAGGCAATCAGTTGGACCTTACTACAGGGATTAAACAATCAGACCCTCTTTGCTGCTTGACCCAGGACAGTTGACACAATGCTCCCCTTTAAAAGTGGCCTTGTGGGGCAATAAATGGAGGTACAATAGATGAAAATGAATGTGAAACTAGCAGTGGTGTCAAGGATCCCCACTACTACTGTACTGTAAGCATCAGAATAATCCTGAAAAAAGCATGACAATTGCATGAGGCCCATGCTCACCTCTAAGGCAGGGTATCTGCTGGGTACGGGGTATGTGGGACTGAGAGGCAGGGTCCCTGAAATTGAGGAGAGGTTATGACACATGGGCGCAGGATTCGTAATATTGGAGGTAAAGTGCTTTGCAATACATGTGACATAATATTATAACACTTAAAGGGAATAACCGCTTCAGACATAAAACTATAGGAAAAGGATCCCTTGCCCCAAAGATCTTCCAATCTAAGATCACCCACACCATCTATCCCCGCCGCACCAAAAAAAAAAACCCCTTCATTCTAGACTAATAGCTAATAGTGGTTTTGGGCATTTGAGAAAAATGTATTTAAAAAATCATCAATAAATACAGTATTTTGTTTTCAAAATAAATGCTCACTGTGAAACCATAGTAATATAAGGGGAAAGAACAAGCGCAAAAAAACTGTGAACTGGAAGGATACGTAATAGTCCAACTATGTAGATTTCCTTGATGGGTGCCACACCGGACCGCAAATGGGTTCGTTCAGAGCCACTTGTGTTGTTTGAGGAAGGAAGTTCCAAATGCGCACAAGCTCATCAAAATGGGAAATATATAGAGAAAAGGGAAAAAAAAACACAATAGTATAATACTGTATAAAACAGTCAAGGGACAAAAGTAATGCACTCACATTGGGCAAGGTTAAGCGAGCATTTCGGTTGAATATCTACTCTTTGATAAAGCGCCCTGTGCGTGAAACCTGTCAGAGTGCTATTAGGATGTCTGTCCTTATGCCTTTTTAGAACTTGCGTGTCCTATTCTCCATTGGTGTGGCTGTGCTTCGGCTCCTATGTGGATATACTCTAGTGCATGTAGCAGCAGTGCTGAACAGAATTAGGGAACTAGGACTTACAATGAAGCCCACCAAGTGTTTAGTAGGTATGGCGAAGTATTGTACCTTGGGCACAGGGTGGGTGGAAGGCTTATCAAGCCTGAACTGGCTAAGGTTCAGGCTATAGTGCAGTGGCCAGTTCCCAAGACCAAGAAGCAGGTTATGGCTTTTTTTAGGCACCTATGGCTATTATAGGAAGTTTGTCTCACAGGACAGCGCTGTAAGCTAAACCCCTGATGGATGTGACACAGATTCTGGTAGCCTGATCTCCTGCCTATGAAACAGCTTTCCAGGCACTAAAGACCACACTGGCTAGTGCCTCTATAATGGCTGCTTCAGATTACTCAAAAAAGTTTCTGGTATAGACCGATGCCTCGGACTATGGTATTGGTGCTGTACTCAGCCAAGTGGGGGCGGGGGGGAGAGTATCCTGTGGTGTACCGAGCAGGAAACTGCTGCCCAGGGAAGTGGCTTATGCCACCATTGAAAAAGAATATTTGGCTATTGTGTGGACTTTACACAAACTTCAGCCCTATTTGTATGGCCGGACATTTATGGTAATCACCGATCACAATCCTCTGAGTTGGCTACAATGGGTGTCCAGGGAAAATGCCAAGCTGCTTCATTGGAGTCTTGCCCTGAAAGAATTTGATATAACCATCCAACATAAAAAAGGCAGCGAGCATGGCAATGCGGATGGACATTCATGCCAGGACAGTTCCAGTGAGCCAGCAGCCTCAAGAGGTTTCAGGGCAGATAAATCGCTGGACAAGGCGGTCGTAACAAAGTCTTCATCTTGAGGGGTGGTCCAAATGGGTGGTCCAAATTGTGCACTGCTGTCCCTATAGCGCTTACCACACTCCTTGTTGCCATCTCCATGGACATAGCTTTCGCTTTGGTTTATCTGCGGCTGTTTCCCATACCGTCCCGCGGAGCAAGGCTCTGACGACACTACCAGCTTACATTTACCGTCCTCGATTCTGCGCTGCTATTGCGCATGTGACGGCGCCCATCCTGTGAAACATAGCCCGGTGCGGCTGCCCTGCGGAGGTCTGCGGTTTGGAAGGTTGGGAGTGTTGCGCCCGGAAGCTCACGCTGATTAACACGAGATGCCCTGGAGCTGACAGAAGTCCAGCTAATGCTGGAGTGCACATGGGACTTATTTTACATTGTGTTTTATATTTTCATTGTTTATTTAGCCGTTGTATTAAATGTTTTTTTACTAATCCCAGTCATCTGTTTGTCTCAGCATCTGTTTGGCTCAGCAATTGTTAGTTGTGTTTTATGTCACTGTTAGTTACCGTATTACACTATGGGCTTCATGCAGTAAGCGTTGATAAGGATTTTTTCGTCATTTTATAGCCAAAATTGGGTTTGAGATTCAGTAAGCGCCGATAAGTGCTTGATTTCGGCAGGTTTCGTAGCCGATAATTTTGTTATGGCCAGTCGGCTGCCGATAAGCCTGTTTTCGCCACTGATCGCCACTTTTTTAAATCGGCTGGATTCAAGTACCAAAATCAGCTTATCGGGGCTGATCGGCACTACGAAATTGAGATGTTATGGCCAATTTCTCCCGCTAACTAAAGTTGGCAAGTTGGAGGGGAGAACGATCGCTAAGGCTGCCGGAACGGCACTTAGAAAAAAAAACTCTTCTGTACATCAATGGAGTCAATGGAGCGGGGACGTATAACAGTATAGTACTGTTTACGTTTCATTGCTCACAATACAAATGTGATTTGCATTACAGTGTGGGGGGAATTCCCTGCATTGTGTCACAGCTGACGTGTATTATTTGCATAACATTGTACTTTTACATGTTTTCATCATTTGCGTGTCACATTACTCATCATGTGATGATGTGTCAAGGGAAAATCCTATACTTAACTCTTAAAGGAGAACCTCACATCATATCACACATTTTACTGAACTGAGCGACAATTATTTATATGATGTTACACATGTCACACATGTCACACATACACCGTATATTCATGTTCCTTTACATTACACAATGCTTGTAATGTGTGACGCATCTTTAAACGTTCATGTACATCTTTCTTCTCATGTTTACATCTAGTTTGGGTCCTCCGTATTTTCATGACGTCACTTATTGGACACTCAATCACATTGCATGTTTACATTGTAACCGCTGCATTACAAGCACTTCAACCTAACTTCTACACACATGTACAGTAATTAATCATTGTGACACCTTGTAAACTCATTCTATAGCAACTATCCTCCTTACAGAAATGCATGCATATGCACACGACAATTCATTGTTGTCAACATGTGACAATAACATGGCTAATTACACATGTTACAGCAAACTTTTCCCACGTCAATCTCAGCCTTTTTGTCTAATTACATGACTGACTGTTGCGTTCAGAAGTGTTACATGCATTGCACATTAAACTATTTATTTTCAAGCAATGTTTGTACAAAGCTTCACGTGACATCATTGGCAAATATCATCATTCCCTGCAGAATACACACAACAAATACTTCTAACATCAACTGCACACAGCTTGGCAGAGAAGTACTTTATTATGTTAATGTAACACCTTGCATTTTACTATGTCACCTGACATCATCACATACCTATTTAAAGGACGCCCATTACCTGCTCATTCACAGCTACTCATTTCAAAATGTTGCGATTGTTTAGGAGACGGAGGAACATTCTTTTCTATGACATGCTTGCTGATCAAGAGAATGATATAGGGCAAGGGAGGGACAGACCGAGGGACAGTGACAGGGACAGGCACGCGGATACGACAGGGACAGGGAGAGGGACAGGCCGAGGGAGAGGTAGAGGGACAGGAGATCAGAGGAGAAGACAGAGGAGACAAGTTGTGCCTCGTCCGCGTGTGTACAGGGAGAGAACCCTGTTAGATGGGATGAGTGAGGAGGAGATAGTAAGTCGCTATCGTTTGAGTTCAGCAGCAATCTTATCTCTTTATGAGGAGATAAGGGGAGATTTAGATTTTTTGACAGCCAGAGGTCGTGCAGTCCCTGGGCTTGTTAAAATGCTGTGCTCATTACATTATCTTGCTTCCGCGTCATTCCAGACAACTGTGGGCATAGTGGGCGGGGTCTCGCAATCTACATTCTCGCGGGCCTTTACCCAGTTTCTCTATGCACTCAATAGACGCGCTAGGAAATATATTCATTTTCCTACAGAGGCAACAGAGTGGCTGGAAGTCAGGAATGCCTTTTATAATATAGCAGGGATACCATGTGTGCTGGGTGCAATCGATTGCACACATGTTGCTTTGATTGCACCTAGTCAGAGTGAGCATGTTTACCGCAATCGTAAGCACTACCATTCACTCAATGTACAGGTGGTATGTGATGCCACGATGAGGATAATGCATGTGGTACCCAAATTCCCTGGTTCCAGTCACGATTCCTCTATCCTGAGGAACTCTTCAGTCTTCCATGCGTTCGAAGAGGGACATTTTGAACATGGTTGGCTGCTGGGTGAGTACACATTTACATGTTCTAACACAAAACACATTTTTCTTTAGGAATGTTGGCATTGTAAAATCTTATCACTAATGTAAGCTTATGTGTGCTCCATTCATTATAGGTGACTAAGGATACGGAATTAGGCCGTGGCTATTGACTCCGGTACTAAACCCTCAAACTGAAGCAGAGAAGAGGTACAATGCAGCCCATATCTCTACAAGATCTGTTATAGAGAGGACATTTGGCCTACTCAAGACCAGATTTAGGTGTCTGGACAGAACTGGTGGGGCTCATCTATACAAGCCTCAAAAAGTGTCTGATATTATCCTTGCCTGTTGCATTTTGCACAATGTTGCACTCAGGCACAATGTACAATCAGACCTAGCTGAGCCTTTGGTAGACGAGCATCCCACCCATGTAGCTACTGAAAATGAACAAACAGCCAGTGGTGGCCAGACACGCCAGAATCTCATCAATTCATTTTTTTCTTGTAAGTAAAAACATATATGTTCCTAGTTCCTTTTATAGTTAAATTATGTTATATTAACAATAATGTTTTTTTTATATAACCTTCTGTTAGGACACAGATGAATATGGGTTGCACACCTTTCTTTTCTCTGCTGTGTGCACAAAGGGATGTGGCACCGGTATGTTATTGTTGCACAGGTTATATAATCCCTCTTCAATTGTACATTAGTTGTGTGTATGTGAATACAACTGGGGTAACAAAGCAGTAATATTTTAGCATTGTGTTGTTCCTTATGCAAACACAATACACATAGTATGCCCATAGTCATTCATTCTTCTAGTATGCTTACATACAATGTTATTGGTGCAGTGTAACATGTACATCCATATGATGTGTACACCAGGCTGCTTTACATTTTGAATGTCATGAAATATACATGGTGTTGCACATTTAACACCAAATACACACTTTGCTGTGTTGCTTACGGTACTGAAGATGGCATGTCAATGTTTGCAATTTATATATTGTTCCATTGCATTATAGGTATATCTCCAGTATGACTGATCATGGTATGTATATTTGCTGACATCTCTCATAAGATGTGCCTACCTCAATATTCGTATAAGTATTTGAAGTAAAAACCCAACATATTGGTTTAAAGAGAAATGTAACATACATGTACTTTCTGTATCATGTACATGCATTTAGCTACTATTGAGGTTTCATGTGCATTGTATTAGAAAATGATTACTCCCATTTCATCACATTTTATGTATGTTCCCTTATAAATTCCATTAATGTAATATAGAGGTGTTTGGAGAAAAGGGGATAACTGTACTTATTTGTTTACTTACGGGAGCTCATTCATCACGGATGCAATTGACTGATCATAACACTACATGCATGAATGCCTGTAATCACAACAATGCGTAGTACATCTTATATTTAGCAATGTAGGTGATTATTAATGCTAGAAATTAATAGTCAACATTAATTATAATTTGTGACATGTGTATGTATAAGTCACACGTGTGTGGATGTGACCTACATGTAACAAGTGTCAAAGTGTAAACAAAACAACAATTATGTCCCAAATTTTACTGTAATTTTGCATTTCTATTTTCCCACAATGACAATGTTGGTAATATATTTGGAATGTCATTCACGTCACTTCATCATTATCATGACGATAATTATCAAGTATTCTGTAAATATAAACGTCAATCACGTGCACATTAGCATAGGCACACTTTTTAAGACAACTGTTTGTGTCTGTATCAATTTGTGTAGGATCCATGTATAACATCGACAAATGATAACAGCAGGTTTATTATGGTAGCTTATATCATCATATTGACTGTACTATTTATTTATAGAACGTTTAATAAACACAGTAAACTATAGTTAATTAGGTAAATGAAATATACACAGAAACGTACTTCATTACATGATGTTGATGAAATATTCAGAACATCATGCATTGTAGGGGACCACAACATCTAGCCAATAACATTATTTGCTACAGTCCCAAACCATTTTATCAACATACCCATGTAACAAGAGATTTTTAACAATAAATGGCTATTTGGTTGTAAGTGGCCTTTACATTGGGAGAAGGAGTGGCTCAGTGAGTAAAGACACACACTGGCACTGAGAGTTTGAAGCAGGGGAGTCTGGTTCAATTCCCGGTGTCGGCTCCTTGTGACCTTGTGAACTTGGGCAAGTCACTTTATCTCCCTGTGCCTCAGGCGGCAAACAATAAATTGTAAGCTCCACGGGCCAGGGATCTGAGCCTGAAAAATGTGTCTGTAAAGCGCTGCGTACAACTAGCAGCGCTATACATGAACATGCTCATATTATTATTATTATTATTATTATTATTGTTACATAGTTTCGACAGTCATACGTTCCATTACACAATACAATACACAAATGTGTTAGCAGAGTGGGAATGGTTGTTATATATAAAACACACCATGCCATAAAATGTTAGTAGCAATTAAAGAACACTCAAGAAAAATTCATGAGGCACTGTTTTGCAACATCATTATGTTAATTAAGTGCTTATGCAATATAGGCATAAGGGTATCACATTTTTAATTGTTTGTTAATAAGCGCTGCAAGCAATATAAAATTAGTTCCATATGTAGTATAGTAGTCGGTGGCTCCTCCTCACAATCATCTCATATAAAGGTAGACTCTTCTGAAATCATACATTGATCCGATTGTATCTTCCCCGACATCTCTGAAATACAGCAAACACATGATGGTCAAAGATGGCACCTTACTATATATGTATCCGTGACAATGCGTTACACAGCTCTATATGATTGTGTAGATACACACATCAGTCACTTATATGTTAGAAGTACAAGTGTACATCATTATGTAATCTTTCATTAAATTAGTAGCAGGCATAACTATGTATATGAAGTGAACGTTGCCTGTATACTGAAAATGTGCGCGCACATCTTAGTGTGCGCACGCACTTCACGCTTGGGTCGACTAACTGTTAGCGCATGCGCAAAACAATGCGTACGTTGTGCGTTCAATACATGTTGAAAATACCATTAACCATAAAATATTTATTTCAAATACAATGAAGGCGAAACTACATTCGTTCTAAACTAGTACATCTGTATTCTTTTTAAACAGACGTGTGTAGACAGAAAGCACGCCCGATAACACAATGCGCAAATTCAATACGTGTGACGTCATGTTAAGGCAGCGTGAAGCGCACGCAAACACTCCTCCCACTTAATTAACATTCGGCTAACGCCCAGTGTACGCCCACAAACACTGAGCCGCACGCATGACACAGTGCAGTTACCGTAACTATAACAAAACAACGCAGCCAATAGGCTTTGACGCGCGCACGTCGCTTGGGGGCGGGACTTACATCCGTAATCCTTTTTAACGACGCCTTGGCACATGACAAGGGTCCCACGTCATACGTGGTGGACCCGGTTTTTTATTTTGTAGATGTTGCATGATAACAAAACAGGTATGTGTTAGAGTTATGGTAACATGTTGCTAATATGTTTAAAGGGATAGGAAAGTACGTATATTTATTCCGTCAGCAATGTGTACTACTCTTTCAGGTTCTACTATATTGTAATAGGAAACAATTTGTTTGTGATCGCTACATGTTATGCAGTCTGCAATGTTACGCTGTATCCACGCATTTAAAGTGAAAATGGTGGTTAGAAAAAAAAAATTTCAACGCTGAGTCAACGCATAACGATTGTTATATTTACCATTCTTGTAGAATTAAGACTTCGTCTGCCTGCAACTGGTCGCTCCAGAAAACCAAGGCATTTGCATCCACGCTTGAAAAAACGCTGAATCCTGTATGACACACATCTCCTCCATGAAGCGCTCATAGGAATCGCCACAGCTTTCTTCAAACAATTGGTCCGGAGGTAGGTTCATTTCTTCGGGTACCCATTCCAATGCATTTTCAGCTGAAAGGCTTGGTACATAATCATAGTAGTTATGTTCTTGTACAATGTGGGTTTCAGGAATGGAGGGTGCAGATATTGCAGCAGGTATCAATTCACACGGAACAGTAGTTGCGGATCCATTGCTATTGGCATTAGGAATAAATATGCCATTTAGCACAATATGTGTGCCCTCTTCCACGGTGAAATGTTTTTCCTTAGCAATCTTCCAAAAACCATACCTGTCTTGTAGCTTATCCTGCACATGTTCAAAACAGTCATTAGTTGATAAAGTGAATCTTACTGAGGATTTAAAATTTCGCGCATGCCCAGGTTCTTGGTAATAAGGATACTTGGCTCTAATCAAATCATAGATTTGGCCCGTGTTGGCTTTGTGTCCCGAAGCGGACAAAATCGCTTCTGCTATCATGAATTTATAGCCTCTGTGCGGATGCATATTTTTTAATAATTCATCAGCCATTGCAGATTAACAGAAAAGATGTCTGCAGTTCTCTGTTCTTTGCTCATAAGAATGAAACGGCTCAAATGCTAACTATTTGCTGTCTTTCCTTTTCAAGGTCATAAAAAGTTTCAACTTGTACTCCTTGTTTGAAGCACCAATTGGATGTGTAGAAATAATTGGTTTCACGTTTGTGGTTTGTGATAGCCATTTTTCTGACCAACATGTAGCAAATTTTATCTACTTTCTCACAACATTGGTAGACTTTTAATTAAGAAACATTGTGGGTTGAGGAAAAATAACATTGACCACTGTCTGAAAATAGTGCTTACATAGCCATATAATGAAATACACACACACCTGCAAAAGTAAATGTTTTTTTTCCTCATAAATTTCTGTGTGTATTTGAAAGTCTGGTTAACTCCCTGTCTGCATCAGTTTAAGTACTTGTGTATATGTAGATATATATATATCTCTCTCATAAATATATATATATATATATATATATATATATATATATATATATATATATATATATAATGTGTATATGTATATTGTAGTATATGTATATGTATATGTATATTGTAGTATATATATATAGTAATATATATAGTTATATATATATATATATATATATATATATATATATATATATATTTATATATATATATATATATATAGTTATATATATTACAATATGTCTGTAAAACCAAACTTTACATGTCTGTGTGTGTATATTAAAACTTTTAAGGGCTTATATGTAAAGAGGGATTTTTATATTGGTGTGATTTATTTAAAGGTTAACATAATAGACTTTTATGGCCTATTGCATTGACCTGTCTGGTAAATGTGATTTACCATCAAAAAAGGTTTCTTTTTAATTTAGAAGGGCCAATAATATATATATAATGCAGGAGTACACACAACATATTGATGCCAGTAAGTAGGCCTTGTATGAAACCTATTTAAATGGTGATAAACATGAGTGAATTAAGTAATAAACATTTGTTTTAGCCCAATACTGTTATAGGCTCACAGTTAGTATAGTTCACAAACATTAGGCCTGTATTATTAAAATACTGTGTTTTCACAAGGAAGCATGAAGTGTATGTTTTTTGTAAATACATCTATACCAGTTTAGATAGTACTATATATACATACATACATACACACACACTGTGTGTGTGTGTGTGTGTGTGTGTGCATATATCCATACATACTACATATATATTAGTATACATTCAGAGATGTTCTTGAAACAATAACACATAAATGATTAAATGACAACATTACAATGGCCAAGCAAGGCGAAGGTAAGTAATATTTAACACATAATCCTGCTGTACATGGACAAGAAAGATGTTTGCAGTTAAATAGATGTGTGTTTTTAATTGCATGTGAATAATATGCACATGCAATGATTACATCAAGTAACACACCCAAATACAATGTTTTGCAGGTAAGTCAATGGCAGCTTCTCTAAACATAGCAACTTTCTCCTGGTGGACCATTACTGAACAGCCGATTAATACATCAATATTAATAACACTATTCATTAATTAGGACTGTTAACATTTTCCAAAACTTCACGTGTACAAGAACATACTTGAAAGTTTGGAAACAACACAGTCTTCAGCATACATACAATATTAATTAGATAATCTGAAGTCAACAAAACAAGGCCAAAGACATATTTAGTGAATTATAACATTTATTTATTTCCTTTTGAGAGCGAGTAACAGGCCTGCTTGTTGTCTCTTGGATTTTCCTTTTTCGTTTTGCAACAACTTTAGCCACAACAGAGCCACTTTGAGTGGCCTCTGGCACTTCACGGGCAGGGCTTGTGGCCAGTGACTCACCTACAGGGCTTTTGGCCAGTGACTCACCTACAGGGCTTTTGGGCAGTGACTGTTCACCGACAGGGCTTTTGGCCAGTGACTCACCTACAGGGCTTGTGGGCAGTGACTGTTCACCGACAGGGCTTTTGGCCAGTGACTGTTCATGGACAGGGCTTGTGGGTAGTGACTGTTCACGGACAGGGCTTGTGGCCAGTAACTCACCGACAGGGCTTGTGCCCACTGACACATGTGAGCAAGTTGGTAGACACTGCACAAGTGATGGTTGGTCTGTTTCATGTGTGTCTTTTTTTGTTTGTGTCCAAAAACTGGTCAGTAGTAACTGCTTGTGCTGTTTTGTTTTTGTCGCCTCCTTTGTAGGTGTCAGCTCCTGATTTTCTACAGATGGCAGCGGTAGGATGTCGTCAGGAACCTGCACAGAAATGTCTGCTACTTGACCGGTAACATTCGGACCTGGGGAATGAAGATCAGATGCATGTGGTGAAAAATTACCAGCATGTAAAGATCCTGCCTGTGAGGTGTTGAAGTTGAAATGTGGTACAGTAGTCATTCTCAAGTAATTTGCTTGGGTTTGCTGAACAACTAATGCTTCGAATGAGGTGTTGATTTTTTGCAACTGTTTAGGCACTTCAATGAAGACTCTGTGGAGATGTGCCAATTGTGATATCGTTACTTCCTGCAGTGAAATCATCCTTTCCAGCACTGTCATCAGATCAGAATGGCGACGATTTTCTGCTTACACAATTTTTCCCTCAGAAGCTACTATTGCATCGTTGATGGATGATTTGGCGGTATAACTGTTTCAATTGGAACCTCTTCATGCTCACTTGATTGTATTTCTGTGTCTATGGCGGCATCATCATCATCTTCATCATCATGTTCTAAAAATAAATGTACACATTATTAAATGGCATGTTAATCTCTGCTGTTTTACTATGTCATTATACTGTATCATAAGTAACACCTAACATGTTTCCATACGTTTCATAACCTCACATTAAAATCTACCTTGACTTACGAATAATGTTTGGACTCAGTATGAAATATGAATGAATGAACACTTGCTCTAAACTCACAACTCCTACATGATAGTTAACATCACTAACACAATACATGTTGCCTTACACTTCATTTTCACTGACACTAAGTAATCCTATTTAAAGAACATGTGCAAAACAAATAATGAACATGACAACATAACATATAGAAGTGCACATATTATATGGCCACCAACTGATACACTCACCTTCTAGGTGTGTTGAGCTGCATGACCCAGGTGAAGACACTTGTTCCGTCTCAGGTGACACATGTCCTCCAGGGGCAACTATATATAACAATAACTTTAGTTGTACATTTACATGTGTAAATATTGAACAAACAGTTATTGTATGTTCTGTATTTATGAGTACCTAACAGCATCAGTTCCTTAACCGAAAATGTGTGTGTGAAAGTGAACATAAATAGTTGTAATAACAATGTACATGCCTGTGTACTTAGAACTTTTGAGTTCCCTAACATACAACATACTATGTTTCTGCAGTAATGCGTGAGGATAAATTGATTAAATTTGTACATAAAAATCATATGTTGTGTAGTCATATCAGTATCATAATGTACATAACTATCATGAGATGAACATTCACAATGGTTATCATGAAGGTGATCATATTGCAAAAAGTTTTGTTTTTGGTACGGGATATGTGTGGTACATTAATAGAAGATGTGGCACACCTGAATGTGGCTGTCACTCAACAAGACAACACATGCTGTGTGTGATAATGTGTCGTTGATAGTAGTTCAACTATACATATGAGTGAACTTATGTGTGACGTACGGTTTGATAACTAATGACTTGTTGGGGCATTTAGTAGCTAGAGTTAAGCTTTCAAATGAGTGTGATTAACTTCAGTTGTGCTAGTCAGGTTGTAAGAACGCTATTCCCTTCCCCAAAAACCCTAATCAGCCAGACCTTTCAATTACTTCAAACAGGTGAAAATGGTGTGAACTAAGTTGACCCTAAAATGACCCTGTAATTGGTGTGTGTGCTGAACCCCACCTCCTCTGTTGACGTGTATGCTGTGATGACATATTCATTGCAGCTGCTTTAACACAATGGTAGAGGAGCTAAATAGTCGTCTGCAGTGTTTAAGTTATGAACACAATGACATAACATATGCTACGTGTGCCTCATTATGCTGTCTGTATATGACATAAAGCAAAAATGGACCTTTTCATAAACAACTATAGATGTGTTAGTGCAAGTGATGTTTGTAGGCCGTTGCATGCAATATATTTGATGCATGCTTAAAATAGGCAGTAATGTCGTGTTTGTAGGAGTAAAATAAATAAAATACACAATAATATTATACATATTTATGTTCTGTACCTGTAGCTAGTAATAATTTCTCATTAGCATGTGTTACACATGTGTACTACCCTGTTGTTCCCCATCTTCGCCCACCATCAATTGCTTCCAATGCAGCAATGCATTTTGGGAATTCACATGTAAATGACCACGCAATGGCACGTGCTATAGTAGTTACTGCTTATAGAGATGTAGGTGTGTAGCGCACAGCATCCAACAGAGAACAGGTCTGGCAAAAACTTTCTTTATTGGCAAGGCATAAAAAAGAGGGGCGCAACCCTTCAACGCGTTTCGTGCAAAGCACTTTGTCAAGAAGTGCCTCTACACGATATACAGCCACTTAAATACACAAAATCTGTCAAATCTCACGATATCTCGTGACGTCATCAGACCGCTACTATCCAATCAGAAGGACATTCCCCGCGCATGCGCGCCGCGATCGAGCCCAGCGCTAGCAAAATCACCGCATACCACACCTCTCACTGTCCCTGCGATGTGCACCAGCTGGTAAACACAACGCTGCTCAGGAGACCAGCCATGGGAGCGGCAATCAAGCACACTAGACCCCTCGCCACACGCATGCGCATGCGGACATTCCAAACATGCCTAATCCACTGACTGATCGGTGCAGCTGAGCTGTCAAGTGTAAAAGAAGCAGACTCACCTGCACCACTCCCCCAGCAGGGCAATAACAGGTTAATACACTACACATAAAAAGGCGGCCCATATCCACACAGATCTACGTTTAGCATGGCCCATAATGTTGCTATACATCAAAGCAATTTAAACAAATACAATTTATTATCTAAACACTTAACTAAACTAAACTAAACAAGATACATCCTTAAAATATAAGTATAAGCTATACTCATGTAAAAACAAATGTGCTCCCTCTTGATGAACATGATCATTATGTATATGTAAAAAACAATAATTTGCATGTTAATTATTTCTACTGTGGAGAGCCTAATAGAAAAAACACAGAAATGTATACTTTTTGACAATGTACACAAAGGTATTATTAAAAGCCATTATACTACAAGGGAAATGAGGGACAACCAATAGTTTTATATTTGTGCCAGGTTTTGAGCAGCTGTTTCATTATTATAGATTTTGGATTTATAATTGATACTGTTCTTATCCCAAACCGGCTATATAATGAATCATCAAAACAAGAATTTGTTATCTATAGACAATTCGCATAAACAAGTTCAGTCATATAAACTGTCATATGATGTCCACACAGTGTATTAAAAAATCATCAGGTCCGTTCCCAAAGAATGCTGTCATTATGTGATATACATTTATTATTTTATAGATATTAGGACAATTCTATTCAGATAACATGAATCAGCACATTTCTGTCATAAAGTCCATGATTATTTTATGAAGTGGTTTATAGTCCACTCCACATTAATTCCTTCTGGGAACCTTGTTCTGAGCGTAAAGATCCAAAAGGACTCTCTACAATTCAGAGTCTTGAGAACATCTCCCCCTCTCTCTTGTCTTTTGATTTTCTCTAAACCTATGAACGTGAAGTTCTTTATGCTGCCCTTACTACATTGCGTAAAATGTTTCGACACTGGGTGTTCCAGATCCCCTTTGCGAATTAGTCTACAATGCTCTTGCATTCTAATTTTTAGAGCCCTCGTAGTTCTACCAACATATCTCTTCCCACAGCCACAACTGATTAGATAAACTACAAAACTTGTATTACAGTTAATATAGCTACCAATGTTATACTTTTTATGTGGGCTGTGGGAAAAGAAATGCTGCGAGGGCCTCATAAATTGACACATGTTACAGCTATTGCATCTATAAGAGCCTTTCGTCAGGAACCGGTCAGGCTCACCCATTTTGGTGGAGATTACACTAGGTGAAATAAACGCGGCCAATGTCTTAGCTCGCCTGTATACACACTTCGGGCCAGACTTTGTATACTCACTAAGAATGGGATCCATTCGTAATAGTTCCCAATGTTTTTTTATGATCTCTCGAACCTGACCACTTGATCTATTGTATTGAGATATAAATAGGGGGCACACCTTGTCATTGTGGTGAGTTGTGTTCTTCCCCTTTTGCTCATTCCTCATCCTGGACCCAGGGGGGAGAGTATTTTCTCTATCAATTTTCATTACCTCTTTGACAGTGGATTGGAGGGTCTCCCGATCGTACCCTCTTTCTATAAATTTCTTGGTCAGCACCTCAGACTGGGCCTTGAAATCACTCATTGTGGAGCAATTCCTCCGTAGTCTAATGTACTGACCTTTGGGTATTCCCTTTACCACTGATCTGGGGTGACAGCTGTCCGCTCTAAGAAATGAATTCCTCGAGTTTGTTTTTGTATACACATCTGATTGTATTTTTTGGTCCATATCAATGTAGAATAGAATAGAATAGAATTATTGTTTTTTACATATACATAATGATCATGTTCATCAAGAGGGAGCACATTTGTTTTTACATGAGTATAGCTTATACTTATATTTTAAGGATGTATCTTGTTTAGTTTAGTTTAGTTAAGTGTTTAGATAATAAATTGTATTTGTTTAAATTGCTTTGATGTATAGCAACATTATGGGCCATGCTAAACATAGATCTGTGTGGATATGGGCCGCCTTTTTATTTGTAGTGTATTAACCTGTTATTGCCCTGCTGGGGGAGTGGTGCAGGTGAGTCTGCTTCTTTTACACTTGACAGCTCAGCTGCACCGATCAGTCAGTGGATTAGGCATGTTTGGAATGTCTGCATGCGCATGCGCGTGGCTAGGGGTCTAGTGTGCTTGATTGCCGCTCCCATGGCTGGTCTCCTGAGCAGCGTTGTGTTTACCAGCTGGTGCACATCGCAGGGACAGTGAGAGGTGTGGTATGCGGTGATTTTGCTAGCGCTGGGCTCGATCGCGGCGCGCATGCGCGGGGAATGTCCTTCTGATTGGATAGTAGCGGTCTGATGACGTCACGAGATATCGCGAGATTTGACAGATTTTGTGTATTTAAGTGGCTGTATATCGTGTAGAGGCACTTCTTGACAAAGTGCTTTGCACGAAACGCGTTGAAGGGTTGCGCCCCTCTTTTTTATGCCTTGCCAATAAAGAAAGTTTTTGCCAGACCTGTTCTCTGTTGGATGCTGTGCGCTACACACCTACATCTCTGGAATTCGTTTACATAGCAGCACGCATTGGAAGGGAGACTCTGGAGGTGAACAGACTGTGAGTACTCTTAAGGGGCTATCCCAATGAGGTGAAGGAGGGTGTCCTAGGACAACTTCCCCAATCTTCAGGGCTTCCTGGTGCCCCCACCCCCATTATTATGGACTGAGTATACCAATGCACAATACCTTAATACCCAGTGTCTCCCTCCCTTCAGAAGCACACACACAGCACTTTGAGCACCATTGTTCCATTCTGACTTTGTGTATCTATTGAATGGTAGCTCGTGCTTAATGGATGTGTTTAACCCATGAAATACTATTGAGAAGGAGGAATTTACTGAACTGTATACCAAGAGCAGGTCTGTGCGTTTTTTTCGTTTTTATGATCATATTACACAATTAGACTGTGCAAGGCATAATGGATGAAATTGATGATCTGATTGAGAGACCCTTACCGTCAGTTTACACATTCAGCTGTGGAGACGATTCTTTTAGAAAAAAGAAGGCCCTTCGTGTGTTTGACAACGTAGTAGACACTGATTCTAATGACATCTCTGATCTAAGAATATACTTTCAGAAATTAGAAAAACGACTTATCTATAAAACACGAATCTGGTGGGACATTGTTGCAACCGAAAACTACCTCAAAATGAGGAGAATCCGCAGGGGTTTAAGGGTTAAAAAGGCCCCAACCTTTGGTTTCCCAGATAAGGCATTTGAGGAAACATGTATTGAAACACTAAATACTTGTTCATTCAGCTTAATGGATCAAATACTGCAACATAAGATAAAGGAGAAAGCAACATTAGATAACCAGATTAAGGAATTACAGGATAAACTACGTAAATTCAAGGACATTGAGGGGTTCTCTAATTTTGACAGAATTCTAGCCAAAACTACAGAGGAGGCTGAGAGGGAAATCATGATACGGAAACAGAATAAATACGATCGTGACCGTATTGATTACGAAAAAAATCAAATATATAATTGGCAAAGGATTGTGCCTGTTTTTGATCGTTTTTCACAGGAGTCAACAAGGAATATGTCGCGGAGATCAACCCCGAGTAAATCAATCCTGAAACCAAGTAATTTTGACTACCAGAGTGGTGATTCTGAATTATCAGATGTAGAATCAGTCCCACATTCTGTCTCATTTATGGACATGGAAAGTAGAACTAGTGGATCACAACGCACCAATACCAATCAACCCAGGGAAGAGAGACGCCCATCCGGAGTTAATACCTCCCGGGAGGATCCGACGCCATCCACATCAATGGAAACCTACCACACTGACCAACAGTCAAAAAACTACTTGATGTTCAGGAGAGACCAAAAAGGACAAGGAGGGGGGGGAAGAGAAACAGGGGAAAAAAGGGCAAACAAAAGGAAAAAGAATTACTAAATGATGTTAACAATGTAATTAATATTTCAGGGTTGGAGCTGTCGCCCGCAGAGATCTCCTTACTAAATAAAGGACTGAAATACGCGCCAACAATGGACATTGACCTCTTTGGTGTAGCGGTGGATGTCCACAAGTTTGTGCGCAAGATGACTTTGAAAAAATTCTTTCATCAACCAAACGGTGAGGGATCTCTGACGGCGACAGACACAGGTGAGATATCACAAGATGATTGTTGTCTAATATTGCCCTCTCCCACTCCCCTCCCTTCCCTAGCCCTCAACTCCCTAGATTCCTTTCAGGATCAATGTGCGATTAGAGATATGGAAGACCTTTTAGCACAGGGAGATTATGTGGAGGACTCACAATCATACATACTTGGGGATTGGAGATCCAGACTTAAAGAGAAATCAGTCTTTTACCCGACCTTCATTAAAGGTCCATACCTCACTATGTTTGAGAATCTAGTGATCAGGGACCTTAGAACATTAGCCCAAGGGTTCTCGTTCCCCCATCGGGGATATGACAACCTAAACAAAGAGGAGCGTGCAGCCATTAAAACTCTACAAGAGAACGAAATGTTAGTAATTAAAAATGCAGACAAGGGGGGAGCAGTGGTGGTACAGAGTAGGACAGACTATTTCAGGGAAGCCTTTCGCCAACTTGGGGATGTGTCATCCTACTCTGTACTACCACGGGGAGGGGGTGTTGTAATTATGGACCATAGCTATTATATGCTTGAGTCCAAAAACATTTTGGGAGATACAACTACCTACCTAAAACTAAAAGGCAACCCTACCAACCTATATAAAATAGAACTGCAGACTTTGCTTGAGGATGGGAGAAGACGGGGAATACTGGAAGAACATGAGTTTCAGTTCCTAAATGTTGAGGACCCAGTATTCCCCGTCTTCTATTTTCTACCAAAAATTCATAAGAACCTTACACACCCACCGGGAAGACCAATAATTTCAGGCATAGGGTCACTAACTGCCAATCTGTCTGAATTTATCGACAGTTATTTACAGGATATTGTAAAACAACAAAAATCTTATATCAAAGATACCAGAGACGTAATTATGTTTCTCAGGGATATCCAATGGCAGGATAACTATATATTGGTCACTACAGATGTAACAGCACTATATACATCTATAAGACACACTGATGGATGTAGGGCTGTCCAATTCTTTCTGGAAAAAGAAGGGAGAATTCCAGAAGCACAGATAGAGTTCATTATTAAATGTATCCAATTTGTTTTGAATAAGAATTTCTTTTGGTTTTGTGATGAGTTTTTTCTGCAATTATGTGGAACCGCTATGGGGACCAAATTCGCGCCCAGTTATGCGAACTTACTGATGGCCCTTTGGGAAAATCTGTATATATGGTCCTGGGCAGGTCTGGACGCGAATTTGGTAACCTGGCGGAGATTTATAGATGATATCATTTTTGTGTGGAAGGGTACATTGGAGGACCTAGATCTATTCCTCCAGTACCTCAATAACAACGAGTTTAATCTTAAATTCACTTCCACCATGAGTAAAACATCCATAAACTTTCTGGACCTTACTATATATTTGGATAACAATGTTATTAAAACAAAAAACTTTTTCAAAGACGTGGATGCTAACAACTACATCCTACAGTCTAGTTGCCATTTGAATAAATGGATTAATAATATACCATATGGTCAATACTGTAGACTGAAACGTAATTGCACGGATAACAGTGTTTTTGAGGAGCAATCCAACGTGCTGTCCAGAAAGTTTGTGGAGAGGAATTATAATCAGGATGTCATCCAGAAAGCTTTGGCTAAGACCAAGTGTACACCAAGAGAATCTATGCTGGTCCCAAAAGTAAAGGACACTAATAGTGCACTCATCAAGGTACCATTTGTTACACAATACAATAGAGATGCACATAGAATTAATAAAATACTAAACTCTCACTGGCCTATTCTTAAAAATGACCCTATCTTAGGAACTCTTCTACCCGACAAGGTTCAAATGATATATAGAAAAGCACCTAACATTAAAAATAAGGTAGCACCAAGTGCACTAAAAAATGTTAGTTTAAACAGCAATCCAACCTGGTTGGACCCCCCGAAAGGTTTTTTCAATTGTAAATACTGTACTGCCTGCAAATATAGCTCTAACATTATTGATAGCTTTCATTCTAATACTACACAAAAAAGCTACAAAATAAAACAACATTTAAATTGTAGGTCCAATTTTGTAATCTATTTACTAGAATGTGAATGTGGTCTACAATATATTGGGAAAACTATAAGATCTTTAAAAACCCGTATATTGGAACACATAGGAAACATAAAAAGAAAATTGACCACACACAGTGTTTCAAATCACTTTTATTTATCACACAATTCAGATCCTAAAGGGTTAAAATTTAAAGCCATCGAACAGGTTATGCCTCACTGGAGAGGGGGTAATAGAGATAAAGCACTGATAAAAAGAGAATCATATTGGATGTTCGAACTAAAAACCATGTCTTCTGCTGGTCTGAATTTGGAATTTGATTTGAAACCTTTTCTATAATGTTACTTATGCCCTGTTTCTTGTTTCCACAATAGATTTCATCTATTCCTATGAATCAACTATGCTTTATAATTAGCTAGTTTCCCTGTTCTGACTCATATTGTTTTACTTACTGCCTATTTATTTCATATATACCTGTTTTTATGTTTATATTTTTATAATGTTTATTTAAACATTTTTTATATCTATGCATTAGCATTTTTAAAGATACATTTCTGCATTAAATTTTCAACATTGATTGATTGTATTATTTTTTGGACCTCTGCATATGTAAGATGTAGAGGGATTAATTACATGTCTCTTTCTATCTCATGTGTATCCACTCAGTATAATCGTTAACCCAATTAAAATCTAGTTAGCCATTCACCAATGGGAACTAAGTTAGGGGTATATATGCATCCCACACCCATCACAAAGTCACTCCTGATGAAATCGATGAGATGAAACGCGTAGAGTGACGTCTGTACTACTGGCCGGAACCCCTAGAAGCCGATGACATCACTTCCTGTGCAGTTGGAACGCAAACCAGTGACACGCACGCCACGGAAAAAGGGGAACCAGATACACCATCTATCCGGCTGCTGAGATCCACTGCGTGTGATCGAAATGCTTTTAAACTTTTGAAATCATGTGAGTGTAATACCTTTCACTTACCTTTTATAAATTTTTGGTATACAGTCTGCGCTATGTCCAGTCTTCTTTTCTAAGGTCTCTTGGATTCTATATGGGGCTGAGATTGATTTCCTGAATACAGTGTGACATCCATACTCTGGGAAAGATACCTTTACGTGCCTTTAACCTTCTCACACTTGTGAGTACATCTGCATTAGATCAGCCAATTTATTTAATTTGTCACAGCAATATTGCACTATCTATATACATTTTTGTTTTCACATATCCCTGCGCTTCCCGGAGATTCATCACTACTTCTCAACACGAGGACTGACAGAGCAATCCTCACCGGGTCATAGCAGCACCTGTTTTATGTGTTTGCATAAGTATCACCTTTTGATTATTATTATCACTACGATTATATGTATAGCTAGTATTTTTATATAGAGCGCCACTATTAGATAAGTTTCCTTTTTCACTACCACGGGACCCTACAGATCTTTTTTTAAGGGAACTACTTGAGTTAGTAGATTTAGGAACAGCAACACATGTATTGAATAAAGATGAATCCAATTTTATAATAAATCTTCAACCTGTCATACCGATATATCACCATCTCCCAAAGATCCACAAGACTTTGGTCGACCCTCCTGGTCGGCCGATTGTCTCTAGTATTGGATCTTTGGGAGATGGTCTGTCTCGGTATGTCAATTCCTATCTGCAGCCTTTTGTTAGGACCTTGCCATCCCACATTCTGGACTCAGGTGACTTACTTACCAAAATACAAGAGATTTCTTGGAATAAGGAATACCTGTGGGTGACTATGGATGTGGTCTCCCTCTACTCGATAATACAACACGATCTGGGCCTGACAGCTGTTCGACACTTTATAGAATGTCCAGGTAGCTCTCTACCTATGACAACTTTCATCATGGAATCTATACTTTTTCTTCTCACACACAATTACTTTCTTTTCGAGCACAAGTTTTATTTACAACTTCGGGGGACGGCAATGGGGACAAGTTTTGCCCCCTCCTATGCCAATTTATTTATGGGGTTGTGGGAGAACACTTTCATTTATAATAGCACCAATCTGTTTAGACACAATATCATTTTTTATAAACGTTTTATAGACGACTTAATTTTTATATGGCACGGGAGCACAGAAACACTATTGGAATTTTTTAATCATATTAATAATAACACTTTAGATATTCACTTTACGATAAATTATCACTCACAACACATCAGCTACCTTGACATTCTATTCTACATTGATATGGACCAAAAAATACAATCAGATGTGTATACAAAAACAAACTCGAGGAATTCATTTCTTAGAGCGGACAGCTGTCACCCCAGTTGAGTGGTAAAGGGAATACCCAAAGGTCAGTACATTAGACTACGGAGGAATTGCTCCACAATGAGTGATTTCAAGGCCCAGTCTGAGGTGCTGACCAAGAAATTTATAGAAAGAGGGTACGATCGGGAGACCCTCCAATCCACTGTCAAAGAGGTAATGAAAATTGATAGAGAAAATACTCTCCCCCCTGGGTCCAGGATGAGGAATGAGCAAAAGGGGAAGAACACAACTCACCACAATGACAAGGTGTGCCCCCTATTTATATCTCAATACAATAGATCAAGTGGTCAGGTTCGAGAGATCATAAAAAAACATTGGGAACTATTACGAATGGATCCCATTCTTAGTGAGTATACAAAGTCTGGCCCGAAGTGTGTATACAGGCGAGCTAAGACATTGGCCGCGTTTATTTCACCTAGTGTAATCTCCACCAAAATGGGTGAGCCTGACCGGTTCCTGACGAAAGGCTCTTATAGATGCAATAGCTGTAACATGTGTCAATTTATGAGGCCCTCGCAGCATTTCTTTTCCCACAGCCCACATAAAAAGTATAACATTGGTAGCTATATTAACTGTAATACAAGTTTTGTAGTTTATCTAATCAGTTGTGGCTGTGGGAAGAGATATGTTGGTAGAACTACGAGGGCTCTAAAAATTAGAATGCAAGAGCATTGTAGACTAATTCGCAAAGGGGATCTGGAACACCCAGTGTCGAAACATTTTACGCAATGTAGTAAGGGCAGCATAAAGAACTTCACGTTCATAGGTTTAGAGAAAATCAAAAGACAAGAGAGAGGGGGAGATGTTCTCAAGACTCTGAATTGTAGAGAGTCCTTTTGGATCTTTACGCTCAGAACAAGGTTCCCAGAAGGAATTAATGTGGAGTGGACTATAAACCACTTCATAAAATAATCATGGACTTTATGACAGAAATGTGCTGATTCATGTTATCTGAATAGAATTGTCCTAATATCTATAAAATAATAAATGTATATCACATAATGACAGCATTCTTTGGGAACGGACCTGATGATTTTTTAATACACTGTGTGGACATCATATGACAGTTTATATGACTGAACTTGTTAATGCGAATTGTCTATAGATAACAAATTCTTGTTTTGATGATTCATTATATAGCCGGTTTGGGATAAGAACAGTATCAATTATAAATCCAAAATCTATAATAATGAAACAGCTGCTCAAAACCTGGCACAAATATAAAACTATTGGTTGTCCCTCATTTCCCTTGTAGTATAATGGCTTTTAATAATACCTTTGTGTACATTGTCAAAAAGTATACATTTCTGTGTTTTTTCTATTAGGCTCTCCACAGTAGAAATAATTAACATGCAAATTATTGTTTTTTACATATACATAATGATCATGTTCATCAAGAGGGAGCACATTTGTTTTTACATGAGTATAGCTTATACTTATATTTTAAGGATGTATCTTGTTTAGTTTAGTTTAGTTAAGTGTTTAGATAATAAATTGTATTTGTTTAAATTGCTTTGATGTATAGCAACATTATGGGCCATGCTAAACGTAGATCTGTGTGGATATGGGCCGCCTTTTTATGTGTAGTGTATTAACCTGTTATTGCCCTGCTGGGGGAGTGGTGCAGGTGAGTCTGCTTCTTTTACACTTGACAGCTCAGCTGCACCGATCAGTCAGTGGATTAGGCATGTTTGGAATGTCCGCATGCGCATGCGTGTGGCGAGGGGTCTAGTGTGCTTGATTGCCGCTCCCATGGCTGGTCTCCTGAGCAGCGTTGTGTTTACCAGCTGGTGCACATCGCAGGGACAGTGAGAGGTGTGGTATGCGGTGATTTTGCTAGCGCTGGGCTCGATCGCGGCGCGCATGCGCGGGGAATGTCCTTCTGATTGGATAGTAGCGGTCTGATGACGTCACGAGATATCGCGAGATTTGACAGATTTTGTGTATTTAAGTGGCTGTATATCGTGTAGAGGCACTTCTTGACAAAGTGCTTTGCACGAAACGCGTTGAAGGGTTGCGCCCCTCTTTTTTATGCCTTGCCAATAAAGAAAGTTTTTGCCAGACCTGTTCTCTGTTGGATGCTGTGCGCTACACACCTACATCTCTGGAATTCGTTTACATAGCAGCACGCATTGGAAGGGAGACTCTGGAGGTGAACAGACTGTGAGTACTCTTAAGGGGCTATCCCAATGAGGTGAAGGAGGGTGTCCTAGGACAACTTCCCCAATCTTCAGGGCTTCCTGGTGCCCCCACCCCCATTATTATGGACTGAGTATACCAATGCACAATACCTTAATACCCAGTGTCTCCCTCCCTTCAGAAGCACACACACAGCACTTTGAGCACCATTGTTCCATTCTGACTTAGTTACTGCTTTTAGTAGGACTACAACATATATGTCTATTTTGAGATATATATATATACACAATCAGACATATACATATATAGATGCAGGTATGCTTATATTGTGAAGACAGTATAAAAAGCAGCGGAAATATGCAAAATAACTGTAAGCAACGACACGCCTAGTACAGTAATATTTCTCACCTGGTGGAAACTGTGACGGGTAAATTCCAATATCACGGTCACCGGCCAAGCCCTCCACGACGACGGGAAGTAATTTTCCCCGAAGCAGCTCCTCCAATGGAGTTAATATCAGACGTTGTGGTGTCGGCCCACCTCCAGTGCCAGTAGCATGCACGCGATGGTCTTGTATTTTCTGTTTTAATTTTGACCGAATATCATCAAATCTCTTGCGACAATTCCGCTTGTCCCTGACACGATTCCCACACGCATTGACACCAATTACTATTGTGTCCCACATTTCTTTTTTGCTTGATGAACTTGTCCGCCCTTGAAAAACATACAAAATATATGACGTTAATTAATAATAATACAACCACCAGTTTCCTACACTGCTAGCTGTTCCAAGAGAAAGCAAACATGCTGTTTAAAGTGTAATATGTGAAGCACATGAGCATTCACTACTAAACCTATACATGTAAGCAAGGTTGCATTAATATTGTATGCAGTTATCGCAAATTGTACGCCTGAGTTTTGTTGTCCTTGTAACGCATGATAAAAAGCTGTGTTTCCACACTAATTAACATAGAAAGATATTCTGTACCCATATTTGCATATGAACAAAACTCACATGACCTAGGATCACATGTATTTGAAGAATAAATGGAAAGGTACACTTACCTACTAAATGTCCATAGAGACTGTCATAGTGCTCCAGAATCCCAGTGACAAGAGCTCTATTTTCCTGGTCATTGAAGCGAGGATTACGTGGCTTCTCCACACGTTTCTTCTGACCAGGTTTAGGCTCAGAGCTTGGCTGGTGCTGACTGGACTCTCCTTCTTCCAATGGAAGAGACTCCAAAAGCTGGCCACCAGCAAGCACGCCACCACCAGACACCCCATCAGCAACTGAGCCACCAGCAGCACTCCCACTCCCACAACAACAGCAACAGCAACAGCACTCCCACTCCCAGCAACAGCACTCCCACTCCCAGAAACAGCACTCCCACTCTCACCAACAGCACTCGCACTCCTAGCAACAGCACTCCCACTCCCACTGAGAGACTTGTTGTGTATTGTGAGAGCTTTGTCCTTTGTTGTTTTGTTTACATCTTTGTCTTGTTTTATATGTGGAAGTGTTTCGTGTGATTGGCTGTACATTTGTTTTCTGTTTTTTGTGAGTGCTGTAAGTATGCCCGCAAAGCGTGGGAAGAGTGATGCTGGTGGGAGTGGTAGTGCTACTCGTGCGAGTACGCGTCGGAGTGAACGTACTGTTCAGGGGAGTGATGTTGCTAGGAGTGCGAGTGCTGTTGGTGGGAGTGCGAGTGCTGTTGGTGGGAGTGGGAGTGCTGTTGCTGGGAGTGGGAGTGCTGTTGCTAGGAGTGCGAGTGCTGTTGGTGAGAGTGGGAGTGCTGTTGCTGGGAGTGCTGTTGCTGGGAGTGGGAGTGCTGTTGCTGGGAGTGGGAGTGCTGTTGCTGGGAGTGGGAGTGCTGCTGGTGGCTCAGTTGCTGATGGGGTGTCTGGTGGTGGCGTGCTTGCTGGTGGCCAGCTTTTGGAGTCTCTTCCATTGGAAGAAGGAGAGTCCAGTCAGCACCAGCCAAGCTCTGAGCCTAAACCTGGTCGGAAGAAACATGTGGAGAAGCCACGTAATCCTCGCTTCAATGACCAGGAAAATAGAGCTCTTGTCACTGGGATTCTGGAGCACTATGACAGTCTCTATGGACATTTAGTAGGTAAGTGTACCTTTCCATTTATTCTTCAAATACATGTGATCCTAGGTCATGTGAGTTTTGTTCATATGCAAATATGGGTACAGAATATCTTTCTATGTTAATTAGTGTGGAAACACAGCTCAGAGTTTTGTTGTCCTTGTAACGCATGATAAAAAGCTGTGTTTCCACACTAATTAACATAGAAAGATATTCTGTACCCATATTTGCATATGAACAAAACTCACATGACCTAGGATCACATGTATTTGAAGAATAAATGGAAAGGTACACTTACCTACTAAATGTCCATAGAGACTGTCATAGTGCTCCAGAATCCCAGTGACAAGAGCTCTATTTTCCTGGTCATTGAAGCGAGGATTACGTGGCTTCTCCACACGTTTCTTCCGACCAGGTTTAGGCTCAGAGCTTGGCTGGTGCTGACTGGACTCTCCTTCTTCCAATGGAAGAGACTCCAAAAGCTGGCCACCAGCAAGCACGCCACCACCAGACACCCCATCAGCAACTGAGCCACCAGCAGCACTCCCACTCCCAGCAACAGCACTCCCACTCCCAGCAACACACTCCCACTCCCAGCAACAGCACTCCCAGCAACAGCACTCCCACTCTCACCAACAGCACTCGCACTCCTAGCAACAGCACTCCCACTCCCAGCAACAGCACTCCCACTCCCACCAACAGCACTCGCACTCCCACCAACAGCACTCGCACTCCTAGCAACATCACTCCCCTGAACAGTACGTTCACTCCGACGCGTACTCGCACGAGTAGCACTACAACTCCCACCAGCATCACTCTTCCCACGCTTTGCGGGCATACTTACAGCACTCACAAAAAACAGAAAACAAATGTACAGCCAATCACACGAAACACTTCCACATATAAAACAAGACAAAGATGTAAACAAAACAACAAAGGACAAAGCTCTCACAATACACAACAAGTCTCTCAGTCAATATGCAAATATTAAATCGCCCAGCTCTGTGCGTCTCTCTCTCTCTCACTCCCAACAACACAGAGAATGATTAACAGTACACGTTGCCTTTAAATATGGCGCGCTATCCAATACATGCTTGCTTCGCCTGATTCAGCAAGATTTGTGATTGGGCAACCTAACAGCACCCCGCCACGCACGCCTATACACCTGTGTGTGATCGGCAAATCATCGTGAGAGTGGGCGGATTTGTTTTCGGCTTGATTTTGAATGTATTCGGCACTTACTGCATACGGAGAGGGAAAATCGCCAAAACATGACTAATCGGTAAGCTTGCCGATTTCACATATTCGTCGCTTACTGCATGAGGCCCTATGTCATTTCTTTTATTTCTTTCACATGACTGATCACCTGCACGTGGAGAACCCAAGTGGATTTACCCCCCATCTGTTTGTATATATCCTTTTTATTTAGTGTGTCTCGGTGCCAAGCACCATAGATATAACTTCTTTTCCATTCCATTATCTGACCTTGGGTGTCAGAGTTATATCACAGGCTGCTGGCCATTTCCTGGTGTTGGATATTAGCGCTACCTCTTTTTTTGTTGTTTAGTGTCCCTGAAAGAATTTGACATAACCATCCAACATAAAAAAGGCAGCGAGCATGGCAATGCGGATGGAAATTCATGCCAGGACAGTTCCAGTGAGCCAGCAGTCTCAAGAGGTTTCAGGGCAGTTAAATTGCCGGACAAGGTGGTCGTAACAAAGTCTTCATCTTGAGGGGGGAGGTGTGATGGTGAGGGGTAACCAGGTTCCTTAATAAAGGTAAAGCCCACTTGGTTACTCCTGATCCATGTTTGATGGTCCTTGAGTGAGTATGCTCGGGACCTAGAGTTGAAAGCCTCAGGGATGCCCAGGTGTTAGAACAGGAGGAATATTTTAGTTATCTTTGAGTACCCCTGTACTGGACTAACAAAGGGCCATCTGGTGACCATTTGCCCAGCCCCAGACTCAGCATAGCCGGGACAGTTGGTGGGCTTGATATGCTAAGAGGCAGAGGTACCAGGTTGGCGCATGCCCCTTAGCAGAATCAAAATCGGTGCCCACCCGGCTTCAGTATACCAGCAACTTGGTGATAGGCTGGCAGGAAAACTCCCACACACTAATTGGCTGTAGTAATTTCTGAAAGGGATTCCAAAACCTATAAGAAACCTTGCAGCCAATCAGGACCTCAGATTCCAAGCGCCAAACCATCAGTTGTAAATTCAAAAAATGAAAAAAAGGCTCTGTGAGAAATAGACACGAGCCGGCTCCAGGGATTTTCACCTCAAGAATTTTCCTAAGTCCCGCTTTTCAGGGGCCAAGTTCTGAAAAAGGGACGTTGCGGCTGGTATTGCATGCCAAATTGTGCTCCAGGACTTTTGTGAGTACCTACCGGTCATGGGAAAATGCTCCTACAGACATCAGTTATTAACATTTCGTTCCAAGAAAATGTATTTTGTTAGCCCCGATCCCAGTAAGTGTGTTTTCAGTGCAAATTTTGTGTTACATTGTGTGTATGTCTTTTCGTGGAAGAAATTACAATTTATTTTACTGCCTTGTCTTTCTCAATCATATGATCCTGGTATAAAAGGTGTTGATAAACCTGGTCTCCCGTGAAAATAGGTATTCACCCCACTCCCCCAAGGGGAGGGGACAGCAGGTGCCAGATCCTTGCACACCTCTGCGTGAGTCCTGTCTCTCTCAAGGGGGAGAGACTCACCTACTAAATTTAGATATGCAACCCCTTAAGTACCGGGGGGGAAGGACCAAGATCTGAACCCAGGATTGGGCAGAACAAAGGCCTTAGTCCACCTTCTCCCCTGTCACTCAAGGAATCTGCTTACTGTGGGGAAAATCCCTTGATTTGTCCTGACACTGCCTGCACTGTTACCAGGGCTGGCATGTCAGGGAGGGCAGACATGTAGCCAAAATCAGACATGGCTACACCTATGAGCAGATGTATTTAACTTACTTTACAGTATGTGTGCACTGTATATGTATATCCTTTCTTTTTACTAGTACATGAAGTGTAACATTTTGCTTATATTCATTATTCAACAAGGTTGGTTATCCTTGGCGTCCTTACTCCTACTAAATGTTATTATGATATGATTCACCTCATTTTCAATGTTATACCTCACATGAGGTTAAACTTTGCAGATAGATGCACATGTATATTCATAAAGAGATTTATAAGAAGCAATCAGATTTTCATAGCATAGAGCTTCTATCATACAGTAGATCCATTATATGCTTACCAAACAAGTAATTTAATATATTTCAAATTATGTATAATGAACATTTGGCCTTGAATTATATGTCAACACTAACTTGCAGCATAATTTCATTCTTAATCACTTTTTTATTCTTCACTATAAATCATACTTCTCGTTATGGTGTTGGGTGTAAATATTACAAGTACAGATTTAATAATTAATGGAGCTGAAGAGTTTACAACATAAGCTAATATTTCATGTAAATGAGCATACAAACAAGTAGTATAACATTTCAAGATAACATTACAGTGGAGTCTGTGGTTTTGGCTTGCTTTATCTGCATGAACGCAGATGGCTGCGTCTTTGTATTCCCAGAAAAAGCTATTGTGCTACAGTTTACATGTTCAAACCACCATAACCTCAGTTGTTTTAATGTAGTTGTTTTAATTATATGGACAAACCTCTTCTGGCTTTGTATGTTTTTGAAGGTCAAACAGATACATGTACTGTATTACAGCGGTCGTGGTGTGCTTTGTTAAGAGCATCTCTGTGCTGTGGTGCCTAACCTGCACTATTGCATTTCAATTAATAACCCTGTGACAGAGTGCAAAAGCTTATCCGAGATTTCGGTGGAAGGGTTAAACCAGTTAACAGTGACTTAGAAAGGAAGCTCCACCCATGGTACGGGTACTGCTTGCCATTCAGAGATTGCAAGCAACCAGCTTTTAATGGTCAGCTTATAACTAACAAGGAGAAAAAGGCAGTAGCAAGGATCATTACTCTCTTTCTTTACTAACTGCAAGGAGACAGGCTGCCGTGTTCCCAGAGGGGCTCAGCTGAAGGGCAGCAGGGAATACCATCCTGCTCTCTGGTTTATGGATTTTATAATTTTGCTTAGCATATGTCTGCTGTTTGTTTGCTGTGTTAAAACACAGAAAGAGGACCACAATTTGGTTTTGTCCCAATTATAGGGAAAAAAAAGAATACTCTTCTTAAGAAGCTGGCACTTTGTCCTCCTTCCTTGATAGTCCCTAGAAGGCTACAAATCTCCATAAGGCAAAAGTGCTTGGAAGTGATATTAAAATAAGAATTGTATATGCAAACAAATGCAAAAAAAATATGACATGCAGTTTTCAGTGGAATTTGATGGTCTTGAAGGCCAAAATGTTGTATCTAGTGTGTGTGTGTGTGTGTGTGTGTGTGTGTGTGTGTGTGTGTGTGTGTGTGTGTGTGTGTGTGTGTGTGTGTGTGTGTGTGTGTGTGTGTGTGTGTGTGTGTGTGTGTGTGTGTGTGTGTGTGTGTATACATATATATATAAATATAAAACTGGGATCATTACTGAGGAATCTCCTATCCCAGATGAGTATCACCTAAGGTCTTGGCAACTCAGCATCTGTGCATCCTCCAGCTGTCCAGATTACTGTTTTTAACCCACTATGTGAGTACAAGTCCTGGTGACTACTCTATGTTGTAATAATAATTTTTTATGCAGTATTATGCTATGGAACTGGCGCTTCTTTTCTTTTCTGTTTTGTAGATATCTGTGTGATCAGGCTAGATCACCTAAGAAGCTTTTGCCTACTCCATAACGGACTATCTTCTGGAACTGGACTTTTAACATAACATCTACTGGGACTGGATTGATTTAATACAATCACTGTTTATATCACATATTAACTTGATATTTTTGTTATTATTAGTATTTTCACATTGATACACATTGATTATTACAGTACCTACACATATCTTATCTTTATCCCTAATCACTACATAAACACACGAAGTTAGCGCTACAATTTGTTTGTGTTTGTATTGTTATAAATTGGCCTTATAGCAGCGTTCTAAGTGTTATTCACTTCATTTTATATTTTGTCATTAGCACAGTCACTGATTAATACTTTTTTTTGTGCTATTATGATGAAATCAGTTTCAGAAAGATTCAGCAGATGTAATTAATGTGTATTGTATTGTATGTCTTTATTTATATAGCACCATTAATGTACAGTAGCGACAAAGTTTATTCGAGCAAATGCCGCTCGGCAGGATGCGTGGCGGCAGCGTGGAGAAGCGTTGGGAAGCGGCTCGTTCGCGTGACGTCGGTGACGTCACAGTCAAGTGAGCGCCCGGCTTCCCCGGCTTCCCCGGCTTCCCCGGGTTCCCCGACTCCCCTGAAGGTTTGAAGTGAGGTAAGCGGGGGAGCGGGGAAGCAGAGGGGCACAGCAGGCGCAGCTAGAGGGTCGGGAAGATGTTTAAATTGCGCGCGGATTGGAGGGGGGGGGGAACGGAGGGGACGCGGCTGGATGCGGCTGATGTGCTGACTTTCCTCAGCACCAGCCGGAGTAAATCCCAGTGAACCGGCGGCATTTGCTGCAATAAACTTTGTCGGTGCTGTACATAGCGCTTCACAGTAGTAATACATGTCGTAATCAAATAAATAACAGATAATATAAATAACAGATCATGGGAATAAGGTTGGGTGTTGAAAAGTACATTTGTGTGTCATTGTAGAGGGAGAAAGGGGGTGGCCCGGTATTAAAGGGGTTGCACCCCATTTGGCCATCCCCTGACTTCACCAGGGAGACAAGGGGTTAACTGGGCTGCGGTCCAGAAATGTGATTTAACCCTTGTTATAACATGTAAATGTATATTCCCCTGTCCCCATGCTTTATTGTGATATCTTGTTATATCAGTGTCTGCATCACACATACACTGGGATCCATCCGGGAGGGCAAGGGTTAATAGTTATTCAGTGATTTTAGCCCTTTGTGTAATTTCCCCACCTTTTCAGGCACCTTTTTGCAGAGTCCCATAGGCCGCCATTAGAGCTCCATGCATTTCAATGGCGGATCTTGCTGTTTTGGACCTGTTTCCGAGAGGAGGAGCGGCGGTTTCCCATTGTAAGTCAATGGGCTCATTGACTTCAATGGAGATTCCTCGACGGCGTTTTCCAGGAACGAGTTGGCTGCCGTCCAAACCGCAAAACCGCAAAGCGGATACTTTTTCTAAAAGAGAGCTTTGATCACTGTTAGTCAAGTTCAACGTTAAGTGGCGTGGGAATCTACAGTTCTAGGGCACCCAGAAATAAAATTATTTTTGCCCCTAGTCCCTAGACCTCCCCCCACTCGACCACCACCGGGTCCCCGTATCCTGGACCCCCGAGAAGGGTCTTGCCGAGAGAGCGGGTCGCGCCATAGGTTCCAATGGCGGCGGCAGAAACGCTCAAGAATTCGACTAAGTGTAAAAAGCTGAAAACCATGAATCCATACCTCCGGTTCCGGAGGGTCCTGAGGTCCAGGGTTTGGGGTACCTGTAGTCACTGCTCCGGCATGACTGCAGAACCATCCTTTACCCTCTGGGACCAACCCGACGGAGTATGGACCCCCTTGAAGGTTCGGGACTTTTCCCGTAGACTCCAATGGTGGCCAATTTCCATTGACCGGCTATGGCGGAGAAACCCCATTGACTTCAACGGCGGCGATGCCCCGTTGAAAGTCTATGGCGGCGGATTCCCATAGCCGCCAACGGCGGCGGTTTGCCATTGAAAGTCTATGGCGGCGGAGCCCGTTGTTTTCAATGGGTATTTAGTGAAAAAACGTGATTTCATTTACAGCAGAGTTTATTGTATTAAAATAGGAAATGGTTTAAGGTGTATTTGTGTAACTCCAGTTCCGAAGGTCCCAGTGGGCTGAAACTCGGACCATATGGTGTCCCTGTTCCGGCATTGAGATCTGGGTAGTTTGGACCCGCTGGACCAAACGGAACCGGATATTTTAATATATTTGTGTTTTACTTATAACACTGTATCCCAAGGCTGGGATAAAACCCAGAGGAAATTCCTTTGCATACAAGGAAGCATATGGTCAGAGAAGCGACCCAATGTCTAGGACTTAAATGTGGTTCAAAGGATTTTGTCACCCTCACTGTTTACCTGAGGGCGGAGACGACTCAAACCAGAGCAGGCTGTGAGTGTCACATTTTACACCTTCCAACAAAGAGTATCCTGCCAGAAATCCCATTTGGTAGACTGGCTGGCATTCCTGATGTAAATGTGGGGCTACAGAAATGAGACCCCAGGGTCCTAGTGTGCAAGAGCTGACTAGCAGGGGGGCATGGATCAAAAAGTGTTCCCACGTTAAAGATTGGCTACAGGTAATTAAAGATTAGCTACAGGTAACCAGGATAGGGTTACAAAAGATAAACTGTGGTAATCCCTATATCCATTGTCTTCTATACAATCTGAATTGTTACCTGATTGCTGGAGAATTGCTACATGATACTTCTTATTCCCCACCCCCAAAGTAAGTGTACTTCTTGCCTGTTACTGTACTATATTGTGTGTTCACCTATTTAAGGAATAAATATACTTTATTATATCTAAGCCTCGTTCAGTTCAACCCAGTTATTTGGTGTATTATTATAGCCTGTCACAAAGCTCCCGTCACAGGCTTACAGAAAGTACATTTGTATATCTAATATAGAACCTGCTGGATCTAAAGTCAAACCTGATATGAAGGAAAAATTTTATAAACTGGAGAAATATCTCAGGGATGAAATGTGCCACTGGTGGGATAAGGTTTCTCTCTAACATTATATTGGTAAAAAGATTATACCCAGAGGGTTGAGAATCCTTAATAAAAACATAATTTGGAACTGATGACAGCTTTATGGCAGGTTGGAAAGAAACATTAGAAAGGTATCCCCTATCACTTATGTGGCATCTTGTCTCATATAGGGAGGACAAGTTAAATCACTTGAAATGAGGATTGGGGGTATACAGAATGACCTGAGGGTCCACATTATGGACCCTGAGTTCATTCAACTTGAGTCTGAAACAAACAATTGAGTTGAGTCCTTTGAAAAATAAATAGTAGAAAGGAAAGAAATCAAACTCACTAGAGATAAGGAAGACTATAGCAGCGGTAAAGTTATGAACGGGAGACGTAGCGGTCATACATCTAGGGATCGGCGTCACACCCATAAAAACATTAGAAACCCCTCTTTTCATAAATCAACACATGATGTTTCTATAGGGAAAGAAACTAGAGAGCGGATTAAGTCAGTAGAGGACCATTTTTGTGTATTTGATCAATATGCTATGCCCAACAAATTTCAAGTTCTCTCTGATACAATCCATAGTCTAGATCAAGTGGATCCACTGGGGTGTCACCAAATGCATGTCATAGAGAACTGGGGACAACTGCCAAAGTTGTGCAGTCAAATTGAAAAGATGATTCTGATAAACGCTCTACTTCTTTTTTAGAGCAAAGCCGACAAAGTCAAACAGCAAAAACAGACAGAATATATCCACTCTGGAAGCACAGACACCAGTCGGTACCCAACACCCCGGAATGACGAATAAAGAGGATCAGAGGGACAAGAGGATGGAGGTACATTCAACAGAAGAACGTTAGATCATTGCTTCACATCCCTGAACCAAGTAGTATTTATAATTTATCGACCCATATACTCACTTATCATTAAACCTCACTGCTGAGCAAAGGTTTACACAGTTTAAAAGTCTACACAACATACAGTTTTATTATCCCCTTTCATCAGTGACACTTCAATACGTGAAGATTGATTAGACCTATTGGATGAACCATCTTCTGCAGGTATCACACATACTTACTACAAAAAAAAAAACACAAAGGGAGCCCAGAGCTACATCAAACATGACAAAAATACACAGTGAAATACCTATATTTAAATATATCTCTTGAAAAAAAGGTAATTTAGTTTAAGCCTTTGGCCAAAGCATTATAAGCCTGCGAGTCACTTTAAGGCATGACCAGATATTGCAGGTCCTAACACTAACTGATTAAAATTCTTATTTACCTGTATAATTGCAGGAAGAATGATCTGCTTTGGATCTGTCACAACCACTGCATGAAAAGACCTGTACATTTGGAAAGTGGGGAGGGGAAAGCTCAAAACCTGGGGAGGAGAGGCCACTAACCTCCAAAACAGCTCAAAACAGCTGTACAAGGTTAATAAACACACAGATACTCAGTAAGCTCATATAAACCCCCCAAATTACCACAATATATATATATATATATATATATATATATATATATATATATATATATATATATATATATATATATATATATATATATGTGTGTGTGTCAAAAAGGAGTGCTACGGGCGTGGCACTGTATACTACAAAAAATAAAACACAAAGGGAGCCCAGAGCTACATCAAATATGACAAAAATACGCAGTGAAATACATATATATATATATATATATATATATATATATATATATATACAGCTCAACCCCGTTATAGCACGATCTGCTACAACGCGGATCCGCTTATAACACAATTTGAGCGTGGACCCCGAATTAAAAAAAAAAAAAAATTATTTATTTTTTTAAAGTTTTTTTTTTTTGCACACACACTGCACACACTCACTGCACACTGCATACATTCACAGCACACTGCATACACTCACAGCACACTGCACACACTCACAGCATACTGCATACATTCACAGCACACTGCACACACTCACAGCACACTGCACTCACTCACAGCACACTGCACTCACTCACAGCACACTGCATACACTCATAGCACACACTCACAGCACACTGCATACATACACAGCACACTGCATACACTCACAGCACACTGCACACACTCAGGACGGAAGCAGAAGCAGGAAGCAGAGACAGGGAGAAGAGCTGCCAGATGCCGGGTAAGTGCTGTGTGCTGTTGCTGCTGCCCCACCGGGTCCAGGAATGCTGGGAGAGTCCTCAGCTTTCCCTCTCAGGCAGATACGGTACCACCAAAAAAAAAAACGGAAAAAAATAAATCGGAGGCCATTTTTTCCCCGCGACCCCGTTTATAACACGGTGGTCGCGGGTGGCCCCCGAGGACCGCGCTATAACGGGGTCGCGCTAATTTTAAAAAAATGGCCGCCGTGCGCCCGATTGGGAGGGAGGAAGGAAGGAGGGAGGGAAGAGGTGGCCAGAAGCCCTACACGTCCCCCAGCAGCGGCCTTCCGAGTCCAGCAGCAGCCTGCTCCTTACCTCCTCCCCCCACCACCGGCATCCATCCCCCTCCACCGGCATCAACTTCCTCAGAGAGAGAGAGAGAGAAAGAGAGAGAAAGAGAGAGAAAGAGAGAGAGAGAGAGAGAGTATGGGAGAGAGAGAGAGAGTATATGGGAGAGAGTGTGTGTGTGGGTAGAACACCAGAGGTACCCCCCCAACAGTCACCCCCCCACCTAGTCAGTCAAAGTCACCCAGTCAGTCACCTCCTCCCCACCCAGTAATCCCCCCGTCAGTCAGTTACCCCCCCAGTCAGTCAGTTACCCCCCCAGTCAGTCAGTTACCCCCCAGTCAGTCAGTTACCCCCCCCCAGTCAGTCAGTTACCCCCCCAGTCAGTCAGTTACCCCCCCCAGTCAGTCAGTTACCACCCAAGGTTAGTCAGTTAACCCACCCAGGTCAGTCAGTTACCTCCATCATCTCTTTCCTCTCTCTGTCTCTCCCCCCTCTCTGTCTATCCCCCCCTCTCTCTGTCTCTCCCTCTCTCTGTCTCTCCCCCCTCTCTGTCGCTCCCCACCTCTCTGTCTCTTTCCCCTTTCTGTCTCTCTCCCCTCTCTGTCTCACACACACACACACACACACACACACACACACACACACACACACACACACACACACACACACACACACACACACACACACACACACACACACACACACACACACACACACACGCGCGTAACAAGGACTAATTGTAGTATAATGTAATACAATAATACAATAAATAAACTTATGTCAAAAATGAATGTTCTTACTAGAAATGTATTCAATTAATTTTATTTATGTATTTTTTTTAAGCGGGGGCGGGACTAGGGTTGGGGGCGGGACTAGGGGCGGGGTTGGGGGCGGGACTAGGTGGCGAGTAGATTTTTTGGTTCGGCAAGTAGATTTTTGGGTGATTTGTCAAACACTGTATATATGTATATCTAAACTAAATAATCCAAAAACCGAATTTAAGTATATAAAGTTAAATAGAACGTAATCACTGTCTTGATCTGTGATAGGGATATAACCTGAGTAAAAGGCACAACTAAGTTCTTGTAATAGATGTTATATAACTTAAATTCGTTTTTTGGATTATTTATCTATATACTCTGGGGTCCGGGTATATAGTTGTTAATACAGACAAGATCCGTATTGACCCTAGGGGCAGATCATATTAATTGTACATACACTCCTACACCATGAATATATAATGAATGATGCACAAGCTGAATATTGAGGCATTTAATTTGGGTAAAAACGACATCTAAAGGCACACAGAAAATAAAACAAAACATATCGTTTGGAGAGTGACATGTAAGTAGGGGATCCCAATACTATAAATAAGTTTGTCCGTGGAAATATGTCACCAGAATAGACCCGGTCTTACAGGGTTAAGCAATTACAGTTATTCAAATAAGATGAATCACTCCTGACCAGCCAATCAGAGTACAGACCTTCACATAAATACGTACGTCAGGTTTTGATGAGTAGACTCCTCCCCCTGAAGAAGCATGTAGAACGCGCGAAATATATGTTGGGCTGAATAGGACGTCGCGACAGTGACATCACGCAGAAGCGGCGGTTCATGCGGTTGATGCAGATCAGCAATACACGGCTTGTATACCATTTGTCCACCTCTCGGGTTCGCTGTAACCCTGTGTTGCTCTGTATTTATCTACACTATTAGTGGCTGCAACCAACTTGGTATAAATGAACAGGCTATGTGTGTGTATTTTGGATATGACAGAGAGATACTATGAATCGGTAATATATTGCTGGTTTGGTTGATGCAGATCAGCAATACAAGGCTTGTATACCATTTGACCACCTCTCGGGTTCGCTGTAACCCTGTGTTGCTCTGTATTTATCTACACTATTAGTGGCTGCAACAAACTTGGTATAAATGAACAGGCTATGTATGTGTATTTTGGATATGACAGAGAGATACTATGATTCGGTAACACATTGCTGGTTTACTCTCTACTAAGATGACCTGTCATAGACAGGGTTAATAACTTACCTTGACAGTCACATATCTTTACCTGGGAATGTACACTCTGTTGGCTGCTGTATTATGTTATATCCACACTATGGAGCAGTTTTGACATAAACTGCTAATTCAGTATCCTATGAGGTACAATGTACACATCAAGAATGTCTTGGTAAATCCTGGGTAATAAGACTGTCCCAATAAGGGAAATTTGTGATTTGGTATAAACTATATTTTGACAACAGGCAATAATAGATCGCTATATACCATTACCCATCTGCAATTGAATGTACTAACACTCCCACTGACAATAGATAGTGGATACCGCATGAATAACCGCAGGGGAAGAAAGGGATTTTTTCTGACTACTGACATTAATGTAGCAATTCAGTATACAAATCCCTTCTCTTTTCTCCACCACTCCTCTGTGGGGAATTTTATCATTTTAACTATTGAGTGTATAATTATCTATGTAATAAAACTTTTTTGTTTTTCGTCGCTCACAGTTCCCTGAAAGGGATCTGACTCTTTGGCATAAAGGAGAATCTATTTGTGTACTTTGGTAATGAGTGCAAATAGTGGAGTGCTTTGAACGTATCTCATTTGAGTTCCCTCTGTACTATATACATTGTTTACCTCCCTTGCACCTACCTTTTTACAATTAGGACTAAGATTATATAGGCGAGCAGTTATACCAATTTATTCTGATTACCTCTCTACTTTGTAACTATGTAGCTACAGTATGTAACAATATAAATTGCTAGCAAACAATTGCACTGCATATCTGTTACTAAATATTAGGCCAGTGATTTTCCTTATTGACCCATCTCTGCACTAATGCAACTCCATTTTCATATACAATTTAGAAATGTGAAAGTTTAAAGCAGTTATTAATACATTACTGTGACACTCTTTCCATACACTCATCCATAGTTGCTATTTTTCTCTGAACAATCTTTCTAGCTGCCTAAAGTACATTAGCAGGAGGAAAAATATATTTTATTTGAAAATTGAACCGTATAATCTTCTGCAAATGCTTAATTGTATATTGCTTTTCAAACTGTAAGACATCGTTCATTATGTGTGAAAAGTCTTATTGCATTTTAAAATATACAGTATGTATAGTTTAAAAAAAAGAAAACTGAAACCCAGGAATAAGCACACATAGTTAAAAATAACAAAAAGAGAAGATCATACTTTTTATGGCACTCAATAGATACTGCATATCTTGACATACATTTAAGTTTGCTGCACAAAAATGTGATGCCATAGGACGTATATGATATATGAATAAAATTAATTGTACTTGGTACAAATGCAATGTACTGCTGAAAGTTCGTAAGTACTGACCAATTAGGGTTTAATTTATGGTTACATTAGAAAATATAGTAGTTATCATACATTAGATTGATTGTGACCACTTAATAGACAAGTTAATAATGCATTGTAAAAGATAAATCACTTAATTAAAAGACAATTTATATATTTAAATCTAACTAACATGAACTACCTTTATATCTTATCAGTTTTATTTCTTAAAAAACAAAACATTTTTCGATAATATCTTCCTGGTGTTCTCACTGAAGGTAATTTTTAACAATGGTACAGTACTAAGCCATAAATAAACACTTGATTTTATAAGATACAAAGACACCTTACAACCCATTCATTTGAATTTTTTTGTATTAGTCAGGCATAAAAGAAGTGGGAATGTGTTTTAATTTGATTCGTGAAACTATATGCAATTTTTTTCCCCGCACGTTCACTAGATACTCCAAATGGTTTGTACAAAAGTTTTATTAGTTTCAGTGTTATAATAGGTAGGGTAAGAGACTGAAAGAAACAGAGCCTCAATATGACATTAATGGCTGATTTTGTGACAGAATCCTAGTGAATAATTTGTAAATTTCTTGTCACCATTCTAAGGCTCTCGTCTGCAGTATATGTTGCAAGGCTGCTGACATGCCATTCTTAGAAATACTGTCACTTCCAATCCATTTACCTTCACACCATATGTTGCTTGGAGGGTAAATCTTTACACTTTGCAGTAGAGAAAGGTTCCAAGTACAAGGCTATACATTTTTTTTTATATATATATATATTGCTATCCAAAATAGATTCCCTGTAAAACATAAATAGTAAATTGGTTTACAATACAACCCAGGTAATAAGTGGGTATAATTAAACTATACCAGTTTTAGAATAGTTATGTTTAAAACTGCCATTGAAGTCAAGATTTTCAGATACTTACTGTCGTAGCTGAAATGGGATCAGGTGAAAATCCAGTGCTTTTGGCATAACATTTGGCATAGTTTAGGTAAAAGTGCTTTTTACTAAATGTGCCTGGTAGTATGTTACCATTTCTAGCTTTTTTGTGTGGCTTAAATTGCTTATTTTTGTGTGCATTAATATATGTTTTGGACATGTGACATGAAGAGTGCTATTCTTGTGAATATGCAAGAAGGCTTTACAGGCTTTATACATTTATTTTGATTATTCACAACTGGGGGGGGGGGATTGGTGCAAAGCTGCTGGGGCTGCTGGGGAAAGTACGGTGGCTGCTGGGGGGATCGTGTAGGGCTGCCGGCACCTCACTCCACTTCTTCTCCCCTCTTCCCCGCTCCTCCCGATCTGGCGCGCGGTGGCCATTTTAAAAAAACATTAGCGCAACCCCGGTTATAGCACGGTCGGATCGGGTGGCCCCCGATGACCGCTCTATAACGGGGTTGAGCTGTATATATACATGAGAACATTTATGCTGTAACTGGATGTCGGCATACTCAAGCTGAGGTTTGAGGATCCCCATTGCTGATACAGGTCTGCACGGATTGAGATCTTCCTCCAGTGGACTGCGTAGTTCCAGCCGGTTGCCGGTAACCAGGTGTCCTATTCAGTGCTTCTTTTTATTGTTCATACTGTAAGTGGGCATGTGTCTCCCCCTTTTTAAAAACTGTCCTATTTTTTATGGTAATGCTCAGGGTTGTGCGCTTTTTCCATTCTGCGTTATATATCTCTACTTTTGGACGTGATACTTCCATAGAAGAGCAGCCCCCCTCCCTACAGAAGTGGCTTTCTCCATGATAATTGTTCCAGTTTAGTATAAGTTATCTTTTAATACCTTGGACTTAACATGTGGACACTTTGTTCTTTCACTTTTTAATGAATTCATGTTTATTTGCACACACTTTAATGCACGTATTGTTTATGTATATGTATATCTATAGATGATCACAGATCTACACATTAATTGCAGTTTTGATTTTGAGCACTGGTTTCCTTTTTCATCTCTCTCTCTCTCTCTCTCTCTCTCTTTATATATATATATATATATATATATACACACTGTATCAGATTTAGGTGTGTCTCTGTACAAAGTTTAAGCTGTTACAGGGTTGAAAGGTAGCTATGCAAAAATCGGAGAGAGAGAGAGAGAGAGAGAGAGAGAGAGAGAGAGAGAGAGAGAGAGAGAGAGAGAGAGAGAGAGAGAGAGAGAGAGAGAGAGAGAGAGAGAGAGAGAGAGAGAGAGAGAGAGAGAGAGAGAAAGCTTCAATCAGAATTAGAACTATGCAACTAATTTTGACAGATTTATTATAAATCATTCTTCCTGGTAATGCACAGGTTATTAAGAATTTATATTAGTGGTAGGACCCTTGAGACGTGGTCTGCCTTGGAGGGGCTCAAGGGCTTACAACACTTTGGCCAAAGAGTTAAACTAAAAGACCATTTTATTAAATAAATAAATATATATATATATATATATATATATATATATATTTAGGCACTGTACTATGTATTTGTGTCTTTGGATGTAGCACTGGGCTCTGTCTGTGTTTCATGTTCTGTCTCTGATATTAGATATATATTGCCATGCTCAGTAGCACTCCTCTTTGACACTTATGCTCATATATATATGTTGTGGTTATTTTGGGGGTTCAATATGAGCTTATGGGGGTCCTGTATGATATGTCATAGTGGGCAGAGGGAAAATGGAGTGCTAATGGCATAGTACGCTATAGTTTATTCAAATGTGTTACCAAACACGGAATACACAGACAAAGTGTTTATGGAGTGTTACTAACTCTGTTACTTTACTCTGTAAAATGCACGTAATAAGAGTGTAACACATGTTCCACCACCACCAATTGCAGATAGAGTGCAAGTGAAGGGGAACCTATATGTATGTTACCAAGTGTGTGGTGCTTTTACCTGTCAGGTTCACAGGAGGCCTGAACCTCCGCTAGTGAGAGCCTGGGGTGTATCCTCTGGAACGATCTTACATAACAGCGCCTCCACCTGTGTAGGATTCTAAGGGTAGAATGAGCCCTTACACAGGACCCACATACATAGTAAGCGCATACACCGAAGTATATATAAAAACAGTTTACTGTAAATGAAACATAACCATAACATCACATGCCATACACATGTCTCCATACACATACCCACCCTCCCTTCTCTGTGTCCCAGCTCCAACTAACTCATGTGCTCCACTGTCTGCTTCCTGACTCAGCACACAACAATGTATCCAAATGCAGCATGAGAAGCTGCAAGCCCTATAGGCTGTCTGGCTGCATGTGGGCAGTCCCCAGAGGCTGCTGGGAGTTGTAGTCCTTTGCAGAGCTCTTTAACATTACGACCGCGTGCGTGAACTGTAATGGCCGCTGTTAACTGCGCATGTGCAACCTTGGAAAGCCCTTGCACTACGGAAAGCCTCTGTTGCCATTTCCCAAACATTGTAATGGCCGCCGCGTCGCTTCTGCACATGCGCAAACCATTGCGCGTGCGCGGACACATTAAACATGGCGGCGTTCTGCTGCAGCTGCCACCGGGAGACCCCGGCGATGCGTTCACCCCCGCAGCAGCACACACATAAGGGGGAAAGGAACCGGGAGACAGGGAGACCGGAGGGACACTGGCTACAAGTGAATTAAAATAATGTTTTGAAATATAGCGTTTAACGATTAATACACAGTCAGAGGACAATTCACATCCAGTTTAAGAGTGCTCTGGGGGAGGGCCAGACCACAGTGGTCCAGCAGCATTCTGAGGGGCATACTATCCTTTCTCCTGCTGCAGTAATGAGTAAGCACTTGGTTGAGGGAGGAGGAGAAGGTCAAATGAAAGAGCATTATTGCAGCAAGCTGTTTTGTGTGCCAAACCTTCAGTAATGTTATGACACGAAGATGTATACCTGTTTTGTAATTGATATAGCTTGCTGTTTGTGAGCAGTTAGTGCTAAATATGTTTCAATATATTGCTATTATTAGACTATAGCAGTGTTTGCCAAACAAGATGCCATGCTACCCAATGGATACCTCAGGTTAACTGTAAGGGTGTTCTGTGCACAAAAACAAATGTGTGCTGTTACTGTATAAACCCCCAAGTGCTGCAATATTTGATGTAAAATGACAGTGTTATTATATTGGATTGGGTTTTACAGTTAATCGCCAGTATTAACCACAAGGTGCTATCTTGAACACCTCTCTCCCATTTGACAGAGGCCTCATTTTCAAGAGGTGAAATGTGCATCTAGGCAAAATTATCTACTGTAAGTGGTCATTCTCCCCGAAAGTATTAGTTAAGCTAACTATACCCTTCAACATTCGAATATAACATGTGTAGAAAAATGACAACACAACTTAGTTAAAAGAACATTTTATTTAAATGTTTTATTTTTTTTAATGAAAATTAGGAGTTTAAAAATACTTTTTGACTCATCATAACTTGTTTTGTGTCAAATGTTTAATAAATGGAGAATAACCTTTTAGTAGCAATGTAACAACAATTGTCTGAACCATACATAGCAACCAATATTTCCCACATTTAAAATGCTGCATAACATTAATCAACATGGAGCAAATGAATAAATTAGCATGGACCACTCTCAGAAAGGAAATTGCTAGTACATATTCTCAATTGTTTTTTTTTCTATGACCTCCTGAAGGGTAGATCACTTATCAATCACTAAGCATTTTGATAAGGTCATATATTTCAATGCTTGCATTCATTAAAACCTAAGCCATGGCATAACTGGGATTTTGCAGAATACAAATGTGATAAACCTTTTGCTATATTTAGCTCATTTAAAATACCGTTAAGAATAGCTTCTGAATATGAATTTATTTCAACTTTTAAATGTAGATTACGTTATACACCCTGGTATTTTTTCATTGTAATAGGTCAATGAGTTTCTAAAACAAACAAAGTAAGGGCAGCTGTTAGTGGATTTTCCTGATTGTACCAGCCTTGGGAGTAGCCATAGTATACAGAACATAGTACTGTAGCTGCTGCAACCATGGTTGTGAGCAAGCCTCAGGAACCTGTTGAATCCTATACTGTAGATGTATCTGACTTACTGTTCCATGTCCATGAAAAAAGAAGTCGAAATAACCCGGCAATTACTTGCATTTTGAAGATTAGATACAGTGACCTCTACTGACCCACGAATGCACCGTGACCACAATTTTTTTCGTTTTAGCGGTTTTAGGTCGTAGCACTCATTAATATAAAATAAATGTGGCCCACCTCTTATTCCCATTTATTTCAAAGTAACCCACCAATTACTCCCCTAAAAATTTCAGATGACTAAAAAGTTTTTTTAGTATGATTATTTTTAAATTAGATTACAGTAAATGACAGTTTAGGCTACGTCCATAGAGGGGGGAGTCATGCTGAGCCGCGCTGATGCTCCGCAAGGAGCCCGGTCATCCTCAATGAGGATGTCTTTAGAGGGGGCTCCCGCGAGCGTCCGCAGGCGTGCTGAGGCGCTGGGATTTTCAGCCGACAGCAGACTGTTTCTCAGCGCGCTGTCGGCTAGAAACACCCAATCAGCACGAAGCAGCGTCATGACATCGACGTCATGATGTCGACGATGTGGCGTTGACGTCGGCGCTTCGCGGGCTATTGGCTTGGCGACATCACTGCCCCGCCCCCCCCCACCCCCGATCACGCATGCTGGCTCGCCTGCCAGTCCACGGAATCGCTCCTGACCGAGCAGACGAGCATCAGCGTCAGCGCTGCTCAGCACGGCTCCCCCTTCTATGGACGTAGCCTTAGAGATAAATAACAAAGACTTGGTGAAATAATACAAAGGGGAGAGCTACTGCAGGAGTTGATCCCAGTAGCCAGACCAGCGAGGCGAGCAGTGAAGGCATAACAGGATCACAAACAGGGTGCAAAACAGGCCACAAAGTGGCGTCATAGGTGTCAAAAGCAGGGCTCAAAGGCAGGCAGTGAAATGGCGCCATCAAGTTCACAAGCAGAGGTCAGGTAAATATTAATTAGATAGTGCATAGAGAATAAGCTAGTCTATAGTGTGAACCGGTAAAACACTTATTAGCAGGAAAAGAAAGTTTGTATAGGCAGCCAGAGAGGGTCTGAAATCAAGGATCCCAAGTCAAGCCAGGTGTAGCAGCATGTCTGGTGGATATACAATGGAACTGCAGATTAAGAATGAGAGCTACTAAAACATGTCAGGGATGAACCTGACAACAATCTTTTTTTCAGCAATACAATCTTCTTCAATCGACATCTTCAGGCTGTCTCTTGTGCAGTTTAACCTGTAAAATTATAGTGAGAATGTTATTTATTAATAATCAAGAATAAATAGATGCAGGAATTACACTGTGTGTATAAACTTGTATGGATCGCGCTACCGATAAACTTGTATGGAACGCATACTGTACACTGGCGACACACTTTATTCGAGCTCGGCTAGTCCCACGAATTCGGGTATACCCGGGTGTATTGAGGTTTGTGACTGTTTTCTGCCCGAGTGCATTGAGGTATTTTCCAGGCAGGGATTGAAGCATTTTATTCCCGCTGGCTGCAATACTGCACAGTATATATATATATATACTGCATTACAATTCATGAATTTATGCCATCTGGTAGACACGCGAAGCATTGCAGCCTATTAAATCCTAATCATTATCATTTAACAGATCAGCCGCCCGTCAGCCAGGCATGAACCCAGGCTGGGAAGGCAAACGCAACGGGGCTTGTCAGAGGTGAGGAGCGGCGCATTCCAGGTATCTGCCAGGTACATACTGGGTATTTGCTCGAATAAAGTGTGTCGGTGCAGTATGCTTTTAATTGAATTTCTGCACATGCATGCACACTAGAACTTGTAAGGAATGCACATGCATGTCATTGAGTTTCTGTGCATACGTGTTCTATGGAACCTTGTTGAAACGCACTAGCGTTGGTAAGAACTGTATGGAACACATGTACAATAAAGGTATTGACAATTGAATGGAATGCATACATTACCTTCATTATCACTGGATATGATTCCTAGATTAATATGGTGTTGATGTACATTGGCCTGTCAAAATCTGCAAAAAAAGATGAAAACAATGATTAAACGATGACTAAAATAATGCAATTAGTTTTGAAAATAATACAATATTCTTGCGTATACTGATCTGTGGGGTCGATTTAAGTGCTAGTTGTTTGAAGTGTACAGTTAGATCAAGAAGCAAATGGAAGTGCTGTATATACTAGTGTATACTAGCAGGGGTGGCTGAATTTGGGGAGTGTGCAGTGGGTTAATTTATTTTTAAAGTGTGTGGTAATTGAAGCCTGTAACTTTTTTTCCCCTTTCTCCTGCCTGAGGCAGAGTCGGTGTGGTTAGTTAATTGCTAACCTAACACACCTGCAGTGGGTTTGGTTAGTTGATTGCTAACCTAGCACACCTGGTGGGTGTCCCTATTTAAACAGAGGCTTATAACGAATTCTGAGCTTGCATATACTGATCAGTGTGGTTGATTTAAGTGCTGATTGTTTGAAGTGTACAGTTAGATCCAGAAACAGTCTGAACAAGGAAGCGGTTAAACCAGGTATAGTATATTGGAGTACAGTTTATTGTTAATACTTATAAACTTCATAGTTGCTATAATGAGCTGGATTGAAAATTCCACTCAATGCACATCTTGCCACATTTATGTGCACTTGAAGCAGCTGTTCCAAGGAGCATACTGCTGTGAGAAGTGTGAGTGGGTGGTCTCTTTACAGTCAGAGATTGCTGATCTGAAGAGGACCTTTGCAATATTGAGGGACATTGGCAATCTTGAAAGGGTTTTAGAGCTCACTGAGCAGGCCCTTGCTTCGACTAGTGGTGCAGATGGTGGGGCTGTTAGTGAGGAGCAGGTAGGTAGCTTGGTTGCTGTTAGTGAGGAGCAGGTAGGTAGCTTGGTAACAGTTAGAAAGGAAAGCAGGGACAATAGGGAGAGGCAGGTCATTTCTGAGCTGACCCATCCCAATAGATTTGCCATATTGAGTGAAGATATTGGGAGTGTCAGGGCAGAAATGGCAAGGCTGGGGGAGACTGATTTCTCTAGCAGTCAGGGGAACAGTTCCTCCAGCACAGTGGGGACTCAGGATGCTCAGATACAAAGAAAGATTGTGGTGGTAGGGGACTCCACTATTATGAAGGTAGATAGGGCAATCTGTTGCCATGACCCATGAACCGAACAGTTTGTTGTCTCCCGGGTGCTCGGGTTCGGCACATTGCAGACCGGGTAGACAGATTGTTGGGGGTGCGGGGGGGGGGGGCTGGGAATGACCAGGTGGTCTTGGTACACGTTGGCACCAATGACAAAGTTAAAGAAAGATGGAGGGTCCTAAAAATGATTTCAGGGATCTAGGCCAAAAGCTTAAGGCAAGGATCTCCAAGGTAGTATTTTCTGAAATACTATCAGTGCCATGTGCTGCCGCAGGGAGACAGTCAGAGATTGGGGAGGTTAATGTAAGGCTAAGAAAGTGGTGTAGGAAGGAGGGTTTTAGGTTTTTAGAGCACTGGGACTCCTTTTCTGAGAGGTGCCATCTATATTCTAGGGATGGATTGCACCTCAATGAAGAGGGATCTTCTGTGCTAGGGCGGAGAATGTTAAATAGGTTGGAGGAGAGTTTAAACTAGGATGGAGGGAGGAGGGAAATGAAACAGATAACGAACTAAATACAATAAAAGAGGAAACAAGGGGTTTTGGATGCAGAATATGGGCAAGAGCGAGTTTGACAAGCAGCGACACACCAATAGTTCATACAGATAATACTAGAAAACGTCTAAAGACTAAACCAAGGTGGCGCAGAAAGGAAGGAGCAGATAAGATAATAGTACAGGCTGATAAAAAACTGAAATGCATGCTTGCTAATGCAAGAAGCCTGACAGATAAAATGGGGGAGCTTGAATTAATAGCTGCAAGGGAGCTGTATGATATCCTAGGCATTACTGAAACATGGTGGGATGAAACTCATGACTGGGCAGTTAATTTAGAGGGTTATTCCCTTTTTAGGAAGGATCGAGCAAATAGAAGAGGAGGTGGACTATGTTTAAATGTTAAACCGGATCTAAAGCCTATAATAAGGGAAGATGTTTACGAAGGGAATGATGAAAATGTAGAAACCATGTGAATAAAAATTAGCAGTGGAGGTAAAAATATAAAAAAAATGGTTGTAGGGATATGCTATAAACCACCAAATATCGGTGAGATTGAGGAAGCTAAAATACTTTTGTTTGTATATTTATATTTATATTACAACAGTATATATATTTTGTATATTTATATTTATATTACAACATTATATATATTTTGTATATTTATATTTATATCAGTACAGTATATATATTTTGTATATTTATATTTATATTACAACAGTATATATATTTTGTATATATAGTATATAGTACAACACTATATATTTTGTATATTTATATTTATATATAAATTTTATATTGCTGCATATTAATAAAAAAATATTTTGTCTTTACATTGTAGGGAGACAACTCTTCTGGTGGACAAAATAAGTGAGGAGAATAATGAGAAGAGTGAATTATGGGTCAAAAATACTCTGCAGGAAAAGCACAATCTGACTGTATCCGAGAGCAGCATAAAGAAGATGAGACGCAGCATTGGATGGAAATATGGACGTGTGAGGTTAGTACTGGACAGTACAGGAGGTAAAAGTGTTGTTTAGGAAACTGTACTGTACCGCTAAAATTATTTATTCCTTGTCATTACAGAGCGTACCCCATGATATGGGATGCAAACAAAATCAAAAGAGTGGTCCAGGCCCAGGCATGGATCGACAGTGGGGAGACTTTCCAGGATTGCATCTGCACTGATGAGTCTACTGTGTCGCTGGAAAGATTTGCAAGCTTTGCATTCCACAAAAAAGGCTGCATATCTTTGAAGCCGCGGCCAAAACACCCCGTAAAGCTGCATGTGTGGGGTGCCATCTTTAGGGGTAGACCAGGATGCATTGTCATCTTTGAAGGTAAAATATATCAAATATAATGTAGCCTTATGCACTGTACTTTACAAGTAACCTTACTGTATTCACTGTACTGTACTATTGTGCCGTTTTTTGAGCACTTTTCTTTTCTTGCTATAGGAATAATGAATAAAGCTTTCTTCCAAGACAACATTGTCTCTGAGATAGTGCAATATATCACACGCGAGTTCCCCAATGGTCACCGCTTCTACCAGAACAACGATCCAAAGCACACCGCGTCAACAGCGCATATCCTTGAGCGCGGTATCAACTGGATGAGGCCGCCAGCGGAGTAAGTGCAGTAGACCGTGTCTCATTTTTTCCCCCACTGTTTTTACTGTGTACTGTATCTCTTAAACTAATTGTCCTTTTTTTCCAATGGCAGATTGCCAGACTTCAATCCGATCGAAATGGTCTGGCATCAGCTGAAGGACCATATCCGGAAAGTGGCGAAACCCTCCAAAAAGGACGAGTTGTTGAAAGGCATAATGAGTTTTTGGAACAATGTACTCACCGTGGAACGCTGCAATAAATATATAGACCATATTGCCACTGTGTTGCCCATTGTCATCGCGCGTAATCGGCAAGCATCAGGAAAGTAGTACTGTGCTGTGGTATTGTAAGTACAGTATGACACAGGTAAGTATGGCACAGATTTTTTCTTTCCCAATAGTCAGAGTATATAGTAGTTACAGTTTTTTCTTTACAGAGAGCAGCACCAGCCATCAGGTTACAGTAAACAGTATTTAACAGTAGTCTGAGTATACAGTAGTTCCAGTTTAGACTAGTTTGACAGTACTACAGTAACTGCCTACTAACTGCTCAATTTTTTTATTTCCAGAGAAAGCAGCACCAGCCATCTACAGTAGTACTACACATCACACAATGCCATAATACAGTACGCACATACTGTAACTGCACTAATTATTTGTTTTCTTGTCGTTTCAGGAAAAAAGGGTGACCTGGGGGGAGGTGGGGTTTTGTGTCCAGTCTAATCTGTTTTGTACAGTAAAATGTACAGTATATAAACAGCAGTATTGATGTATACAAAACCTCTCCTCTCTCAATGAACTACTGTACTGTACACAGAATGAGGAACAAGATAAAGGCGGAAAAAATAATATTACTATGTATACTGTGTGTATATATATATATATATATATATATATATATAAAAAATACATTACAGTATATATATATTATTAAATAATATTCTTATAAATGTGCATAATTCATGTTTTTCCATGTTTTACAAATGTTTTGTAAATGTTTATCCAATTTCAATCTGCCAAAAGAACGTAATAAAGACTGCATTATGTATTATTCATGATTATTTTTATATTTGTATTTTTTTGTTCCTGATGAAATAAAATAAATATTTATTCACATTCCTGGTAATCATAATCATTGACAACAACCACACCCCCTCCCCCCCACCCCTACAGTATAAGAATGAATGACAAAATAACATGAATCAGTTAATGGTTTTTTTTTACACTCAATTCTCACAATGCTGTGGACATCAGATTTACATTTCAAATTCGAGAAGGGATTTTCCAAAGCGTTACCATAAACAAAGCCTCAAAGGTTTGGGGGGTTGGGTGAGTCATGTGCAGTAATCAGCTAACTCCCATCTCAAAGAGGCTTAGAGTACACGCAGGCGCAGTGAGGTGATTGACGCTCGGCTAGGGACGGATTAAAAACCCAATGACTAACTTCAGAAAATGAATGACTCTGTGGAGGTGTCTGTCGAATGACTCTGTGGAGAGGGGGGGTTGGGTGACTCATGCGCAGTAAGTAGCTAGCTCCCATCTCAAAGAGGCTTAGAGTACACGCAGGCGCAGTGAGGCGATTGACGCTCAGCTAGGGACGGATTAAAAACACAACGACTAACTTCAGAAAATGAATGACTCTGTGGAAGTGTCTGTCGAATTACTCTGTGGAGAGGGGGGGATGGGTGACTCATGCGCAGTAAGCAGCTAGCTCCCATCTCGAAGAGGCTTAGAGTACACGCAGGTGCAGTGAAGCTTTCAAGCTCGGCTATGGACGGATTCAAAACACAAAGGCAAGATTCCAAAAATTAAAGACAGGCACATGAAGTTCAAAGCTAAAGACATAATTTAATTTCAAAAGGCAGTTCATCATAATAATACACCCCCAAATACAGTACGTAAAAAGCACACAAATCAACCGTGTGCAGTCAAACGCACAGGGTCGCAGTCAAAAGCTACTGTACAGCACAGATTGAATATCGTAATACAGTAAGATGGTTTTTGCAGGCTTGTGGAGAAAAAAAAATGACAATAATTTTTTTTTTTAATTTGTAATTTTTTTTTTGGTCACTCACTCTGGCAAGCAAGCAGTGGTGGGCGAAGTTACAGGCACATGCGCAGAAACTTCCTGCTGTCAAGAAGGAATGTGATTCAAACCAGACACACGTTCAAAGGAATGGTGTGGAAGAGATGTACTGCATTTCACAGAAGATAAGAAGTTGAAATACCCTGCAGTGCAGTTAATAATCCTGAGCTAGGGGAGAGCGCTGTATACTGTATGCCGAAATGTGACACTGTTACAGTACTGTACACACCTATGCGTTTCAACAATTTTCAAATGAGACATACCGTACAGCAGCACAGCACTGCAAATGCATGTATACTTTAAATATGCAAATTTACAATTACTGCGCACGCACACACAGACTGTGTACTGACGTAGGTTGAACCGTGAAGGTATTAGACTTCCAAGACAACAGCTCGCAAACGCCCCCTTTGAGTTTTTACATGGCATTGCTGTATTTCAGACAGCGAAAATAACGCAGTTCACTCCGGGCGAAAATGACACAGAACCGCACATAACCGGGATTATCTGAAAATCGCGGATCTAGCCGATTTAGACTAAAGGCGGTCGCCACTGTATAGTTCCTTGGATTCTCAACTTTTCCTAAATCATTCAACACAATGACAATTTAGTTATATTTTTATTTCATTCACGTTACTTATTCATAATGATCATGATCCTTTATAACTACTAACGAAAACAGGGAGATTATCCTGTTTTTAGAGCTGTTCGTTTGGTTGTGGAGGATATTGGCAGCAGTTGTGTAGGCTGTGGGGGGAAAGGAGAGGAAGAGGAGCAGCGATTACGGTAACACCGCGGCGTGTGACTTCACATCCACCCGGAAGTTTCGGTTTTCGTGCAACTCAACATCCATCCCCCACATGAGGCAATCCCTAAAGGAGCTCCAGTTATCATCAGAGAAGAGCACCTGAGCGATCTTCAGCTTTACTGCTTTTACCATCCACTGTCCTGTTAGTAGGGTTTCAATTTTACCCCTCTGGACCTAAGTGCTGTATCCTCCGGAACCCAGTATTTTTATGTTAATAAATAGCTTTTTGTTAGGATTATAGCCTTGCTAGTGTCTGTCTGTCATTGTGTGTTATGTTTGTCATGTGTGAGTTTTTAATGTTTTAATGTCAACTTTTTTGGCGTACTGTCTGTTTTCTTCTCTTTTTCACATATTGCACTACCATTTGGTGTGAGCCGTTCGTTGACCCCTTCACTGCCTATCTGTTCAAGGACACTTTTGGGACTTTTCAAGAGACGGTTTGGTTTTTATTCGGAGTTATTATTATTTAAAGGACTGATTTGGCGCCGGCAATTCTTTCTTTTTTCCTTTATAACTACTGTCAACATATGAACATAAATGAAGTAGACATTTACATACGCACACATTTCAGCAACATAGTGTGTGTGTGTGTGTGTTTTAGTTTTGGTGTGATGCATGTATTTCTACCAGAAATAATATAAACCTACATAATAATGTTGTTTTTATCATCGGCGTCACTTAGCTATGTATGTGTTGAACGTTTACTAATAACACTAAACTATAGTTACTCATGTGAATTAAATGTACACACAAATGTTCATGGTTTAATGATCTGTACCTAACATTCATTAGCTCATGCATGTTAGGTTACCACTACAACCTAGGTGATAATATAACATTCACACGACTAAAAAGTTTTTATCACCTCCCTATTGTTATTGTGTATGTTCAGAAACAATGTCTACATGTTGTTATGTAGCATTTACATTCTTTGACAAGTCACACATGAGAATATAATATATAGTAGATTAATGTGTTTGCTGAGTGATAATGTGGGTAGCATATATCACACGACAATACATATAATGTTAGTAGAAATTTAAAATGTATGAATATAAGATCTAACTTCAGTGCTTAGCAACATCATTATGATAATTAAGTGCATAGTAAATATTTGCACAATAGGATAACATTATGTAGTGATTGTTAATCTGCGCACCAATCATTGAAAGCATTGTTACATATTTATTATAATAGTTGTTCGCTAGTCGTCACAATCATCTAATATAACGATTGTCCCATCTGAAATCATACATTGGTCCCATGTATTCATCCTCGACATCTGTGAAATACAGCAAACACATGATGTTCAAAGATGGCACATGTATCTATGTTTCAGCATGACAACGCTTAACACATCTCTATATGATTGTGGATATTCACGCATAAGTTACGTATATCTTTAAACTGCAAGGATAAAACTAAAGATACAGAACTATCTCATTTTTCAAATGGCATTGCTGGCATTACTACTGAAATGTTTGTTCCGGTGCCTGTATACATAATAATTTGCGCGCACAACGTCTGTTGCGCGCGCACGTCACGAATGTGTGAACTAAGTCTTAGCGCATGCGCAAAACGATGTGTACGCTGTGCGTTCAATACATGTCCCTCCATGGTGCTGCTAGCAGTACGCATATCATGGCTGAAAGTTATGATATGGAAGCAAAACAAATTCACTTCTACACACGTACTGCTGCGACACACTTTATTCGAGCAAATGCCCAGTTTGTACCTGGCAGATACCTGGAATGCGCCGCTCCTCACCTCAGACAAGCCCCGTTGCGTTTGCCTTCCCAGCCATGGTTCATGCCTGGCTGACGGGCGGCTGATCTGTTAAATGATAATGATTAGGATTTAATAGGCTGCAATGCTTCGCGTGTCTACCAGATGGCATAAATTCATGAATTGTAATGCAGTATATATATATATACTGTGCAATATTGCAGCCAGCGGGAATAAAATGCTTCAATCCCTGCCTGGAAAATAACGCAATGCACTCGGGCAGAAAACAGTCACAAACCTCAATACACCCGAGTATACCCGAATTTGTGGGACTAGCCGAGCTCGAATAAAGTGTGTCGCCAGTGTACATATCTAAACTTTGTAAACGGACGTGTGCCCATGGCCAAAACGGACGATCAGGCAATGAGCGAACAAAATACGTGTGACATCATGTTAAGGCACCGTGAAATGCATGCAAACACCCCTCCCACTGAATGAACATTGACCTCCAGCGCTGTGCACGCACCGCACCACCGACGCGCGTGCATGACACACTGCACTTACTGTAACAATAAGCTACAGGCACAGCCAATAATGTTTCACGTGCGCACGTCGGTTGTTTGTGGGCCTTGCATCGGTAACCTTTTTAAGGACACCTTGGGACATGACCACGTTCCCACGTCATATGTGGGCGACACTTTGTTTTTTTATGTTGAATGCTAAACAATGAGGTGTGTGTGTGTGTTACAGTTAGTGTAACATGTTGAATTGATACTTTAAAAGTGATAATAATCTATGATTTAGGACTCCGTCACCAATGTGTACTAATGGTTCGTCATGTAGTATATTGTTATAGGAAATAATGTCTTTGTGCACGCTACATGTAAGGCTGTCTGCAGTGTTAAGCTGTATCCACTCATTTGGCTAACAAATTGTGTATATTATTAATGTACACATATATCATTTGAGTAAAGGCATAACGAAATTTGCATTTACCATTCTTGTAGAAGTCAAAACTGATTTGGCTGAAACAACTCGCTCCAGGAAGGCACAACAGTATCATCCATGGTTGAGGCAACCGTTGAATTCTGAACCAGACACATCTCCGTGAGGCCATCATATGGATCTGCAGTGGCTTCTTCAAACAAGACGTCCGGAGGTACGTACAGTTGTTGGTGTTTTTCACAACCACATACGTATTGGCCATATAAGTTTGGATACAACGTCAAGGTATAACCAAAATAATGCAGGTCCTACACTACACTGTGAACCCTTCCTTTTACCTCTGTGAGAGGGGAAAACCATAATGGGTCTTGATCCTACAGCAAGTGAAATGACCTTCCAAGTTAAAAGGGTGAAGGAGGAGGAGTGAGCTCTGGGGGGAGGTGCCACAGCCTCCAAAGAGACATAGGTTAACACAGGTACCCAGCAAGCTCAAACTCCCACACCCACCACAAAGTGAATATATATTTATGTCAACCAGAGAGCTACTGAGCGTGGCAATTGTATATAACAAGAGACAGGGGGTGCCCAATGCTGCATCCAATTGACAAAACATATAAAGTAAAATACTTCAATAATAATAATTGAAGAAAATGTTATATCTATGGCGCTAAGCCTGAATCAAAATATATACAACCAGATAGAAATGGTGTCCTCTGGGGATCTCCTCACGAAGACGGTCAAATCATGTAAAAGATAAAAAAACAAACATAGTGTAATACAATAAAACCTCCTAAAATACAAACATACTAAAACATATAGACAACGATGGCTGAGACAAACAGATGACTGATGAGCAATAAAAACATTTAATAAGACAATTCAATATATAATGAATAATAAACACTAAAAAGGTATATATGTGCACACCAACACTGGCTAAGCTGGCCGCTTACCAGACTCTGGTGGTAAATGAGCAGTGGATAATTCAGAGAGTATCCCCTCTCGTGATGGTAGATGTCAGCTCCCAAACTCAGCAGCGATCCCACGGGACACAGGAGCTTCCAACGGGGTTTCTCCTTCCCCTTCTCTGCTCAGGTCTCAGCTGGGCAGGCACGCCGGACCGCGTGTAGCCGGAACATGCGTCACCACGTGCACAATGACAACGTGGGACGCAGGCAAATGACAGCAGCGCTCTGTGGCAGATGAATACAGGCAAGGGTCTGCATGCAGATGGAAGCCTGTGAATTGTCCGTGTAGCTGAAAGTCCAAGGAGCTTCCAAGTCGGAAGGTCATTTCACTTGCTGTAGGATCAAGACCCATTATGGTTTTCCCCTCTCACAGAGGTAAAAGGAAGGGTTCACAGTGTAGTGTAGGACCTGCATTATTTTGGTTATACCTTGACGTTGGTATGCAGGCTTATGACGCCTTTGGCCAAAGGGTTAACTAAATAACCAATTATTATTATTGAAGTATTTTACTTTATATGTTTTGTCAATTGGATGCAGCATTGGGCACCCCCTGTCTCTTGTTATATACAATTGCTACGCTCAGTAGCTCTCTGGTTGACATAAATATATATTCACTTTGTGGTGGGTGTGGGAGTTTGAGCTTGCTGGGTACCTGTGTTAACCTACATCATATGGATCTGCAGTGGCTTCTTCAAACAAGACGTCCGGAGGTACGTACAGTTGTTGGTGTTTTTCACATCCACATACGTATTGGCCATATAAGTTTGGATACATATCATAGTAGTTATGTCCATCTTGCATCTGGTCTTGATGAATGGACGGTGCAGGTATATCAGCAGACGCGACAGTCTGTGCGGCTTCAATGTAATTGGTATTAGGCAAAAATATGCTATTTAACCGAAGATATGTTCTAAGTTCCATGGTAAGTTTAAATGATGAAGCAACATCCCAGCATCCATATCGTTGGTCTTGGCGATCATGGAGACGCTCAAAACATTGATTTGCGGATAAAGTGAAATGTACAGAAGTTTTAAAATTTCTTTCTTTGGCTGGTTCTTGGTAGTATGGATATTTTTTTGGGATCAAGTCATAGATTTCCACCACGGTTGCCTTTTTCTGTGGCGTTGACTCGATTGCTTCATAAATCAAAAATGTGTATGATTTACGTGGATGGCTGTGCAATGTGGAAGCTCCTGTCATTTCTTCTCTATTCAAGTGTACAGTGTCTAAGTTGAACGCATACGGATGTCTGCTGAATGTGTGAATAGTTACATGTTATCTTCGCGTTTTTTTTCCAAGGTTATAATACAACCTAACAGTTATACGCCTAGGTTTTCTCCCACAAGAAATTTGTTACAATAATTGGCTGAAATTCTTTGTCTAAGATACCCTCTTTTCACAGGAATCTAAACTTTACTTTCGGCTTAGGCAATCGTCTACAGTGCTATGATGAACAGATTTCTACTTACACTCAGCTAAAATTAACCATACACACATCTCTCTCCTTGTCTCTTTTTCTGTTTTTTCTCTCTCTCTCTTTCTCTCTCTCTTTCTGTCTCTCTTTCTCTCTTTGTTTCTCTCTCTCTCTTTGACTCTCTGTGTTTGTCTCTCTTGATATATAGATATATATAGATATATATATAAATAAATATATAATTAGATATATATAAATATATAAATATATATATATATAAATATTTAAGTATATATTGTGTATATATATATATATATATATATATATATATTTAAATATACTATAAATATATATGTCTGTGTGTGTGTAAGACATGCAAATGAACATACAGTAATATTTACAGTTGCTATATATATATAGATATATAGATACATATAGATATTGCTACATTGAAGGCCTTGTTGTGTGCAAACAGGCCTTGTTGTAATTATCTTAACAGTTCATTAAAGTTTTTAACATTACTGGGTCAGTATGTTTGAGGGCCTAATTGAGTCAGCTGTGTAGAAGTTGTATTTAACAGCAAACAAGGCCTCTTTGCAGCCATGAAGGCCTGTACTATTCATTCTGATTATATATATATTATATATAGAGTGCAAAACTAAAGGCATAGATGTGTGTAAGTAGGCCTTATTGTAATCATATTCAAAGTTACATACAGCTGAGTGAATTAGGGGCTCACTCATACTGATACCATAATTGTAGCAAGTGTCCTAATATTTATATCTCATTAACACAAGGCCTGTTTGCTGACAACACTGGCAGATATATATATATATATATATATATATATATATATATATATATATATATACAGTGTTCGACAAACCTATACATTTGCTCGCCCTGGGCGAGTGGATTTAACATCGTGGCGAGCTCCTATTGGCCCAAGCAGCACACGTTTGGTACTAGGTGGCGAGTAGATTTTTTTGTGTGGCGAGTAGATTTTTTGGTGATTTGTCACAAATCACCAAAAAATCTACTCGCTGAACAAAAAAAATCTACTCGCCACCTAGTACCACACGTGTGCTGCTTGGGCCAATAGGAGCTCGCCAAGATGTTAAATCCACTCGCCCGGCGCGAGCAAATGTATAGGTTTGTCGAACACTGTATATATATATATATATACGCACACACACACACAAACAATGTGTGTGTGGGTGTGTATACATATATAGATAGAGATACAGAGAGACTACAGATATATTCATACAGCCTTACAGATCTGTTATTGTAACCACAAATCATACATGATCACATGCCAACATTATGAACTATGGAAGAAGATTAAGGTAAGTAATGTCTTACAGAGTTAAGAAACAAGAAAACATAACATTAAAATGTATGCTGTTTTATGGGTACTTACTTAAAGTTGTATGTCAATAATATTAGCATGAAATGACTATCTACATTACAAAAATAACCCAGATACATCTCATCTTGAACAAGAGCTAAGTGAATGTCATCTTCCATTAGCATGCCAAGTGTGTAATAATGTTATACCATGAATCAACTGATGATTAATAGATATTCATATGTTATAAAATATGCCTTCATTCAGTCAGTGAGCATTTATAAACATTCATGTGTACAAGGACATACTTGAATGTTATCAAGCATCTGTACATGATCATACATACACTATGCATGAAATAGTCTGCAGTAAACAACACCAGTACACCAAACAATTTAGTGAATGTACTTATTTATTTTTGTTTATCCTTTTGAGAGCGAGTCACAGGCCTGCTTGTTGGCAGTTGTGTTTGTTTTTTCCCTCTGCCAAGTACTCTGGCCTTAACTGTACCACTTGTACTGGCCTGTGGCAGTTCAGTGGCACTGGGTGTGGGCTGTGGCACTTCAGGGGCACTAAGTGTGGGCTGTGGCAGTTCAGGGCACTGGGTGTGGGCTGTGGCACTTCAGTGGCACTAAGTGTGGGCTGTTGCACTTCAGGGGCACTAAGTGTGGGCTGTGGCAGTTCAGGGGCACTGGGTGTGCTCTGTGGCAGTTCAGGGGCACTGGGTGTGGGCTGTGGCAGTTGTGAAACACTTGATAAACATTGCCAGAGTGATGGTGGAGCACTTTCTTGTTTTTGTGTTTTAATCTTCTTCCAAAAGCTGGTTATTAGTAATTGTTGCCCTAACTTTCTTTTGCGTGTCTCATTTGTAGGTGTTGGTTCCATATTTTGAACATATGTAAGCGGTTGGATGTTGACAGGGACCTGCACAGAACTTGCACCTACTGTACCGGTATCATCCATAACTGGGGAATGAAGAACTGATGACTCTGGAGAAAAAGTAGCAGCATGTAAAGATCCATCCTCTGATGGGGTAAAGTGGAATTGTTGTTCTCTTGCTGTACTCCAAAACTGATTTTCTTGGCTTACATTCAGAACTAGTGCTTTTAATGTCCTGTTTACATTTTGGATTTCTTTAGGAACTTGGATGATGACTTTTTAAATTTGTGACATTTCTAAAAAGATTCACACATACATTCAGCTTTCAACTATAGGGCAAAGATGTTGAATGCTTTGTAAAGTAGAAGGTTGCAGTGTGTGTTATTTGGAAGATCATTACACATAATCCCTTCATGCTGATCAAGTTGTGTATGTTTACTCATAATGATGTCATCCACGATAGCTGAGTCAATACATGTTTCCAAACACACATAGATATATATATATAATATTTAGTTGTTTTTTTATGACAACTATATATAAATATATATATAGATAGATAGAGAGAGACATATATACAGATTTATATGTAGGCATGCTTATATTGGGAAGAAACTATAAGTTTCACCAGAAATATAGATAACAACTGTAACATACGACACGCGTAGTACAGTAACATTTGTCACCTGGTGGAAATTGAGCCGAATAAATTCCGATATCTCTGTCCCCTGGCAAACCCTCCACGATGACAGGAAGAAATTTTTCCCGCATCTGCTCCTCCAATGGAGTTAACATTAGAGCTTGTGCTGGTGGTCCACCTCCAGTGGCAGAAGCATGCATACGTTGTGCTTGGATTTTTTCTTTAAGTTTGCCCTGATATCATCGAATCTCTTCCGACAATTCGCCCGGTCCCTGACATGATTCCCACACGCAGACACAGCCAATGTTATTTGATCCCACATTTCTTTTTTTGATGCTGAACTTGTCTGCCCTTGAAATACATACAAAATATATGATGTTAATTATTATTAGAAAAACGAGCAGTTTCCTAAACTGCTACTTGTTCCAAGAGATACCAAACATGCTGGTTTAGGTTGAATATGTGTACCACATGAGCATTTACGTGGAAACATAAAAATCTAAGGAAGCTTGCATGAATATTGTGTAGACATGCATAACAATGTTTACAGTCATCTCTCCTGCTGGCAGTGAAACCTGGTAAGTTACAGGAATGCCAGCAGTAATCATGGAGGTTTGCCCTCACACCCTGGTGAGGTGCCCTATGTATGGATGGGAGTGGCTACATGCTCTGAGTCCCTAGTTAGTGACATCAGAGATGTGCCTGCTTCCTGATGTATATAAGGCACTGCACTGCCTAAAGTTAGTGCGTGTGGTTGCTGCGGGTTGATGTTACAAGGTGAAGCAGCAAGTTCAAGGTGCCCACTAGTGCAGTAACTAGTGACATCGTTCTATATCTAGCCAGAGAAGGCCAACTGTGTCCAGGGACCTGGCACAGGGGTGATCTCCCTGCGGGAGAGGGAATCCCACTCCATTGGGAGGGCATACCTTTTAAAGGGAATCACGGAACAATGTGCGGCTGAGACAAGGACTGTGAGGGGCAGCTGGCCCTTATCACCACGCACAATAAATATGGCTTGTTTAACGAGAAGCCCATGGTGTGAGTCTACAATTACTCTCCTGGGGCCCTCACCACCAAGAAGGAGTTCCTCATCAGGACCATCTACTTGCATACGCATAGATCCTGATGAGGTGGAGGCGCTACCTCAGAGACCTGTCTGGCTTGACATCCCCGAATACCATCATGCGGGAGACTCAGGAGTCCTGTTGCCTACAGGTGCACCACCATACATCGACATGTAACGGGGCTGGATAGACCACAGGGGCCAATGTAAAATTGGGTGGGTCAGACCAGAGACGAACGAGCGTTACAATTGTATGAACTTTGGCAAACTTTTTAGACTGATTGTTATGGTCGTTATAAAGCATGAAGGATTATGTGTGTAACAATTAACTTTAATTGATAGATATTAGAGAATAATAGTTTGATATTAAGACATCTCACATGAGATAGGATAACATGTCTTTGAACAATCAATGCAAAGATAGACTTACCTAGTAAATGCCCATACAGAGAGTCATAGTGCTCCAAAATCCATGTGACAAGATCTCTGTTTTCCGCTTCATTGAAACGAGGATTACGTGGCCGCTCCACACATTTCCTCCGACCACGTGCAGCCACAGAGCTTGGCTGCTGCTTACTGGACTCTCCTTCTTCCAATGGAAGAGACTCCAAAAGCGGCCCACCACCAACCACCCCACCACCAGACACCCCAGCACACCCCTGAATCCTACGTTCACTCAGACGCGTACTCACATGACTACCAGTACCACTCACACCAGCATCACTCCTCCCACGCCTTTCGGCCATACCTATAGCACTCACAAAGAACAGAAAAGAAATTAAAAGACAATCGCACTGAACACTTACAAAGTGAAAACAAGACAAAGATGTTAACAAAACAACACAGGACAAACCTCTCACAATATACAACAACTCTCTCAGTCAATATGAAATATGTAAATCGGCCAGCTCTGTGTGTCTCTCTCTCTCCCAACAACACAGAGAATGAATAAAAATACACGCTGCCTGTAAATGGGCCGCTCGAGCCTCAATCGCCTCACTGCGCCTGCGTGTACTCTAAGCCTCTTCGAGATGGGAGCTAGCTGCTTACTGCGCATGAGTCACCCAACCCCCCCACCCTCTCCAGAGAGTCATTAATTTTCTGAATCTTGCCATTGTGTTCTTAATCCGTCCATAGCCGAACTTCAAAGCCTCACTATGCCTGCGTGTGATCCTTTTTCAGATGGGAGCTATTTAGCTGCTTAGCTGCTTACTGCGCATGAGTCACCCAACCCCCCCCTCTCCACAGAGTCGTTAATTTTCTGAATCTAGCCATTGTGTTCTTAATCCGTCCATAGCCGAGCTACAGTACAAAGTCTCACTGCGCCTGCGTGTAATTCTCTTTGAGACGGGAGCTTTGAGGCTTTGTTTATGGCAATGTTTTGGAAAATCCCTTCTCGAATTTGATTTGCACAGAGCATCACCTTGATATTATAATAATAATAGCATGTTTTTGAATAGCGCTGTTAGTTACAGTATACGTAGCGCTTTGCAGAGACATTTTGCAGGCACAGGTCCCTCCCTGTCCCGTGGAGCTCACAATCTACTGTATGTTTTTGGTACCTGAGCCACAGGGAGATAAAGTGACTTGCTTTTTATGTACTGTATTTGGTGGTTGTATTTGGGGGTTTATTGATCAAATTATTATGATGAACTGCCTTTTGAAATTACTGTACTCTACTCTAAAGTATGTAATTTCTTTGAACTGCAGCACAACTAATCCTTCATCCCTCCCCCACGCACACACAAACTATTTTCGACAGACACCTCCACAGAGTCATTCATTTTCTGAAGTTAGTCATTGTGTTTTTAATCCGTCCCTAGCCGAGCGTCATTCGCCTCACTGCACCTGCGTGTACTCTAAGCCTCTTTGAGATGGGAGTTAGCTGATTACTGCACAGGACTCACCCAACCCCCCAAACCCTTTGAGGCTTTGTTTATGGTAACGCTTTGGAAAATCCCTTCTCGAATTTGAAATGTAAATCTGATGTCCACAGCATTGTGAGAATTGAGAGTAAAAAAATACATTAACTGATTCATGTTGTTTTGTCATTCATTCTTATACTGTAGGGGTGGGGTGGAGGGGGTGTAGTTGTTGTCAATGATTATGATTACCAGGAATGTGAATAAATATTTATTTTATTTAATTGGGAACAAAAAAATACAAATATAAAAATAATCATGAATAATACATAATGCATTCTTTATTAAGTTCTTCTGGCAGATTGAAATTGGATAAACATTTACAAAACATTTGTAAAATATGGAGAAACATGAATTATGCACATTTATAAGAATATTATTTAATTATATATACTGTAATGTATAATATATATATATATACTGTATATATATATATACAGTATACATAGTAATATTATTTTTTCCGCCTTTATCTTGTTCCTCATTCCGTGTACAGTACAGTAGTTGATTGAGAGAGGAGAGGTTTTGTGTACATCAATACTGCTGTTTATATACTGTACATTTTACTGTACAAAACAGATTAGACTGGACACAAAACCCCATCTCCCCCCAGGCCACCCTTTTTTCCTGAAACGACAAGAAAACAAAAAATCAGTGCAGTTACAGTATGTGCGTACTGTATTATGGCATTGTGTGATGTGTAGTACTACTGTAGATTGCTGGTGCTGCTTTCTCTGGAAAGAAAAAAATTGAGCAGTTAGTAGGCAGTTACTGTAGTATTGTCAAACTAGTCTATACTGGAACTACTGTATACTCTGACTATTGGGAAAGAAAAAATCTGTGCCATACTTACCTGTATCATACTGTACTTACAATACTACAGCACAGTACTACTTTCCTGATGCTTGCCCATTACGCGCGAGGACAATGGGCAACACAGTGGCAATATGGTCTATAAATTTATTGCAGCGTTCCACGGTGAGTACATCGTTCCAAAAATTCATTATGCCTTTCAACAACTCGTCCTTTTTGGAGGGTTTCGCCACTTTCCAATATGGTCCTTCAGCTGATGCCAGACCATTTCGATCTGATTGAAGTCTGGCAATCTGCCATTGGAAAAAAGGACAATTAGTTTAAGAGATACCGTACACAGTAAAAACATTGGGGGAAAAAATGAGACACAGTCTACTGCACTTACTCCGCTGGCGTCTTCACCCAGTTGATAACGCGCTCAAGGATATGCGCTGTTGACGCGGTGTGCTTTGGATCGTTGTTCTGGTAGAAGCGGTGACCATTGGGGAACTCGCGTGTGATATATTGCACTATCTCAGAGACAATGTTGTCTTGGAAGAAAGCTTTATTCATTATTCCTATAGCAAGAAAAGAAAAGTGCTCAAAAAACTGCACAATAGTACAGTACAGTGCATACAGTAAGGTTACACTAGTAAAGTACAGTGCATAAGGCTACATTATATTTGATATATTTTACCTTCAAAGACGACAATGCATCCTGGTCCACGCCTAGAGATGGCACCCCACACATGCAGCTTCACGGGGTGTTTTGGCCGCGGCTTCAAAGATATGCGGCCTTTTTTGTGGAATGCAAAGCTTGCAAATCTCTCCAGCGACACAGTACACTCATCAGTGAAGATGCAATCCTGGAAATGTTACGTTTGTGTACTGCATTTTATGAATAATTTTTTTTTTTGTAATCACAGGTAAGACCATACTGTTGTGCTGAACTGTATTGTACTCTACATGTTTTGACCTGCTGTACTTAAATAAAGGAGATGTTGTTGTGTGTTTTTTTACTTGTATTTATACAGAAATGTTTTATCTTTTTGTCCACTCACACAGGACATGCACAATTCCAGTCCCTGGGGGCCTCAAACAGGCACGCTTTTCAAGGTTGTCCTGAAAACCTGCCGTGTTTGCTGCCCTCGAGGACTGTACTGGTGCAGACTGTTTTGCAAACCATCCCACTGTACAGTATACAGTATGTTTTGACTTGTCGTTCTTTAATAAAGGAGATGTTGCATTTTGCTTATTTTATGAATAAAGAATTTGTTTTTAAAACATGTGACTGTAAACCATACTGACTGACATAAATGTTTTCACACATGTAGCAGTAAACCATACACCTGTTGATGTTTTGAATTGCTGTGCACTTAAAATGTTTCTACATTGTACAGTATTTGTAAATAAATGTTTTTGTACTTACTGCACCGACACACTTTATTCGAGCAAATACCCAGTATGTACCTGGCAGATACCTGGAATGCGCCGCTCCTCACCTCTGACAAGCCCCATTGCGTTTGCCTTCCTAGCCTGGTTTCATGCCTGGCTGACGGGCGGCTGATCTGTTAAATGATAATGATTAGGATTTAATAGGCTGCAATGCTTCGCGTGTCTACCAGATGGCATAAATTCATGAATTGTAATGCAGTATATATATATATACTGTGCAGTATTGCAGCCAGCGGGAATAAAATGCTTCAATCCCTGCTTGGAAAATACCTCAATGCACTCGGGCAGAAAACAGTCACAAACCTCAATACACCCGGGTATACCCGAATTCGTGGGACTAGCCGAGCTCGAATAAAGTATGTCGCCAGTGTACTCCACCAATAAAAGAACATGTTGATTTGTTTTACATTGTTCCATTTGCTCCTTTGCTACTGTAACAAAATACAGTGTTTCTAGAATGTCGAGGCATACTGCACTGTATACTGTAGGCATGCTCAGTATAAGAGTATTAAAAAAAATAGAATACACAAACTGTACTGTACTGTATGTACTGGCACTGTATACTGTAGAAGACACATAATGTATGTGATACATGTAGAATAAATGCATAGTTTTTATTTTTTCGGGTTTATTACACAGTAAACTGTACTGTATATAAAGAAGTATTGTACAGTATACTGTACGGCCGGAAAACATCAGCATACTGTTTCAGGTACAGTATTCTATCCTAAACAATAACAACGGCAACTAAACTGTAGACTCCGGTATGTGGGTTTTTAAATCCAATTCAGCAATGTGCAGGCATTGTTACACTATGCGATATTATCCATCGAAATCCCTCCTTAAGCCATTTCTTTTCTGAGGAAAAACAAAAAGAAAAGTTTTACTGTAATGGTCAGCCCCCTAAAGAAGTTCCCAGCCAGTCCCACCAATAATTTTGTCGGGGGGTGTCTCCTGTTCATATGCGCATGCGCCTACCGTCGATGCGATGACACGCATATGCGTTTCAAGAAGGCTCCAATGCGCATGCGCCTAGCGTTCCACCAATTGTTCAGTATTTGCAGAACTGTAGAAGCCGCTCAGCCAATGATATTGCTTACAGGAGAATCGCTTGACTTTTGAATCGCACCGATATTGATACTGTATTGTCAAAATAAAAAAACACAGAAAATAATACGGCAACAATACTCACCATAGTATTTCCCATTCAGCTGGCGCCGGCGCCGGTCCACTGCCAGTCCAGCGTTCTTGATCATCCACGTCGATAGTTTGCAGCGGGACTAGTCCACCTGTAGTCAGCTGATGAGGCTGGAAATTGCTTAGGTACATGCAAGCTTGATCGAAACTGCACGCGAAATCCGGCTCAGGCTCAGGGTTGTCACTGACTGTGGGACCGTCATTGGAAGCCGGTGCTGGTGCATTGCTTGGCAGCGACTGTCGTTTCTTAGTTGGTTTTAACACGACCTTTCGCCTTTTGCCGTCATCATGATCATAGATACAGGAAAAAGCCGGTGATACACACCAATACCCTCCAACAAATTGTGGCTCAATACGATAAAAACAGGGATCGCTACATAATCTTTTCCTTATTGCACGCTTCCACGTATGAGTAGTTGGCGAAAATTTGTAAAAGTCATAGTTTTCGATAAAATACTGATAAATTTGAACAACTGTTGCCATCTTATCCTCTGTTGCATTAATCGCGGCCCATATCAAATACGCGTAACTTCTGTCGGGTTCTTGGAAAGCGGGCTGCACTTGAACACTCATGGCGGGCGGGTCTCTGGAGAATACTGTAACCGAAACTGGTCTTTGTCTTTCTTTAATATGAAAAGCCTAAATTGATACATTTTTGCAACCTCTTCCTTCAGTCTCAAGGCCAAGTTACAATAGTACACTGTGGTATCTTTTTTAAACGAAACACCTGCAAGTCGACACATTACTGAAGCACATGCGCATTACAATTCACGAATATCTGCCATCTGGCGGACACGCGAAGAATTGCAACCTATTAAATCCGAACCATTCTCAATAAACGCATCAACCGCGCGTCAGCCGCGCATGACCCGTGGCTGGGAACGCCAAATGAACGCGGCATGCGCCAGGTGAAGAGCGTCGCATTCCAGGAAAAAGCCAGGGAAAAAACGGCGATTTGTTAGAATAAAAGCTGCCGCAGAAGTACACTGCGTATGTTGTGGAGTAATCTAACTAGAATAATGTACATCACTATCATGAAAGCAAAGTTGACTCTGCTTAGAATTCAGTACCTAATTGTGGAAATGTGTATGAATGTGTTTAGAGATCTGTCCGAACATTTAAGAGAAGCAGTTGTATCGCTCAATGTGGTTAACACTCAGCAACACATGCAGTGTGTCGCTCACAGATGGTACTGGTGTGATAAGATGGCGTATCTATAACGTTAAAAGAATATATGAGTGAACGAATGACTAACGTACGTTTTAATATATAGTGGACTGGTGGGTGAAAGTATTCAGATAATTACCATTTTAAATGAATGTGATGAACTTCTGTTCACCTTGTCAGCTTCTAACAACTGTAGTCCCTCCCCCAAGACGTGACACCACCCTGACCTTTTATTTGCTTCTACCACCTGTAAGCCATCTCACAAGACTTGACCCTATCATGACCCGGTGATTTGGCTCTGTGCCCTACACCACCCCCTCTGTTCACCTCTATGCTGTGATTACATATTAATTGCAGCTGTTTCACACACCGGTACATGAGCGAAATAAAAATATGAAGTGAGCTACATATGAACACAATTAAATACCATATGGTACATGTTCCTATTTATGCTCACATGCTACATGAAGCGAAAAAAGAGCTTTAATAAAACATAACGAAATTTGTTTGTGCAAATTATTTATGTTCGCCTTTGAATGCTCAATATTCCATGCAAGACTTGATTAGGCAGTAATGGCCTGTTTATAGGTGTAACAAAGATTATCACAAATATATATATATATATATATATATATATATATATATATATATATATTAGATGTATATATGTATCGACACATACATGAAATAGTGAATTATGCATTTGTGTGCACAGACACAGTATAACGAAGTTATATATTACTGTGACAAAGAATGAGTGCGGGTGTGCTTTGTGGTTATGCATGTTAACACATTGTTTGTAAAAAGATTCACACATACATTCAGCTTTCAACTATAGGGCAAAGATGTTGAATGCTTTGTAAAGTAGAAGGTTGCAGTGTGTGTTATTTGGAAGATCATTACACATAATCCCTTCATGCTGGTCAAGTTGTGTATGTTTACTCATAATGATGTCATCCACGATAGCTGAGCCAATACATGTTTCCAAACACACACATATATATATATATATAATATTTTGTTGTTTTTTTATGACAAATATATAAATAGATAGATAGATAGATAGATAGATAGATAGATAGATAGATAGATAGATACAGTAGATAGATAGATAGATAGATAGATAGAGTGACATATATACAGATATATATGTAGGTATGTTTATATTGGGAAGAAACTATGTTTCACCGGAAATATAGATAAGAACTGTAACATACGACACGCGTAGTACAGTAACATTTGTCACCTGATGGAAATTGAGCCGAATAAATTCAGATATCTCTGTCCCCTGGCAAACCCTCCATGACAACAGGAAGAAATTTTTCCCGCATCTGCTCCTCCAATGGAGTTAACATTAGAGCTTGTGCTGGCGGCCCACCTCCAGTGGCAGAAGCATGCATCCGTTGTGCTTGGATTTTTTTCTTTAAGTTTGCCCTGATATCATCGAATCTCTTCTGACAATTCGCCTGGTCCCTGACATGAGTCCCACACACAGACACAGCCAATGTTATTTGATCACACATTTCTTTTTTTGATGCTGAACTTGTCCGCCCTTGAAATACATACAAAATATATGACGTTATTTATTATTAGAAAAACGAGCAGTTTCTTAAACTGCTACCTATTCCAAGAGATACCAAACATGCTGGTTTAGGTTGAATATGTGTAGCACATGAGCATTTATGTGTAAACATACAAATCTAAGGAAGCTTGCATGAATATTGTATGAACTTTGGCAAACTTTTTAGACTGATTGTTATGGTCGTTATAAAGCATGAAGGATTATGTGTGTAACAATTAACTTTAATTGATAGATATTAGAGAATAATAGTTTGATATTAAGACATCTCACATGAGATAGGATAACATGTCTTTGAACAATCAATGCAAAGATAGACTTACCTAGTAAATGCCCATACAGAGAGTTATAGTGCTCCAAAATCCCTGTGACAAGAACTCTGTTTTCCTCTTCATTGAAACGAGGATTACGTGGCCACTCCACACGTTTCCTCCGACCACGTGCAGCCACAGAGCTTGGCTGCTGCTAACTGGACTCTCCTTCTTCCAATGGAAGAGACTCCAAAAGCGGCCCACCACCAACCACCCCACCACCAGACACCCCAGCAGCACCCTCAACAGACACCCCAGCAGCACCATCAACAGACACCCCAGCAGCACCAGCAACAGAGCCACCAGCAGCACTCGCACTCACAGCAACACCTCTCGCACTCCCAGCAACACCATTCGCACTCGCAGCAACAGCACTCCCCTGAATCCTACATTCACTCAGACGCATACTCACACGACTACCAGTACCACTCACACCAGCATCACTCCTCCCACGCCTTTCGGCCATACCTATAGCACTCACAAAGAACAGAAAAGAAATTTAAAGACAATCGCACTGAACACTTACAAAGTGAAAACAAGACAAAGATGTTAACAAAACAACACAGGACAAACCTCTCACAATACACAACAACTCTCTCAGTCAATATGAAATATGTAAATCGGCCAGCTCTGTGTGTCTCTCTCTCTCCCAACAACACAGAGAATGAATAAAAATACACGCTGCCTTTAAATGGGCCGCTCAATCAAAAAAATGCTTGCTTCGGCAGATTCAGCAAGAAGTTTCATTGGCGAACCTAACACCACCTCGCCATGCAAGCCGGTACACCTGTGTGTGATCGGCAAATCATCGGCAGAGTGGGAACAAATGTTTTCGGCTTGTTTCGGAAGGGATTCGGCACTTATTGCATACGGCGAGGGAAAATCGGCACAATCATGCCGATAAGGAACACTTGGCGAGAGAACTTTTTCGGCGCTTACTGCATAGATCCCATGGCTATAATTGATCTCTGATATATATAAACTTACCATTTATGAATGATCTATGTCTGCTGAATGACAGTTTGACAATTATAAATATTTGTCTGTATTATTCTTGGCCTTTTCAAACAAGTATAGCTTATTGGAACGTTAAAGAGCATTTGTCCTTAAGCGGGTTACAACCACTATGTGCTTTAAAATTTGTGCTTTGACACAGTCTTACTGATGTGGATTAAGGATAATTTGTATTTCCATTTTTTCTGTTTGATCTGCCTATTTTGGATCTTTGTGGTAAGAAAGTGTAATGCATACATGCGTGACCCAACATTTTCTGACTAATAGTTTAGAGTTATTGATGAGGCTACTGTACATCCTAAAACTACGCTTAAAGGACAATGAACAAGTGCTTCAATTGTGATGATCTACAGTATCCTGAAACAATGGATAGAGAATCTGCAGCCATTATGTTTTAAAAAACCTTCTGTCATTCAATTATGTGAAGCTTTGTCGTAACTCTGTCTAAAGTCAGCACTATGTTGGAGCTGATTGGATATAACCTCTACGCATGGGCAATGCACTTTATTAGTGCAAACATCACAGAGTTGAAGCTCCGTAAGTGTATCACAGCTGCAGACAAATACGACCAGTTGCTCAATTATACAAGATTGCAGAGCAGTAGTGTATGTCACCATATCTCTCATCCATTGGTTTGAACTTGTGTCGCCAAATGACGTTACCATTAGTCGTCTGGTCTAAACACCTCTTTTGTTCGGTAATTCATCACCACTCCGAGAAAAAGTCAGTTGGTGACGAAACACATCAAGTGAACCACACACAAACTTTTTCTCCTCATAATGGACTTTATAATTTTCATATGGACTTACCACTACCCTGCATCATGTGACGTTTTGGGATCACCCTCTGACACTGCGAATTTATTCCCATTTCACTAAGCTGAGTATTACCACTTTCATTTGCATTGGTTTTCAATAGTTACTTGTTGGACTCGTTGTCACGGGAGACTCCTGTGGTGGGTAGGATCTCGGTGGCCGGAACAGCACGAGCGCAGCAGGGGTCACAAGCAGGGGTCCGAGGCAGGTGGCAGGCAGCAAAGTTAAGTAAGAAGCAGGGGTCCGAGGCAGGCGGCAGGCGGCAGGCAGCGAAGTCAGGTAACAAGCAGGGGTCCGAGGCAGGCGGCAGGCAGCGACGTCAGGCAACAAGCAGAGGTCGGCAAAAAGGAGACTGGAACAGGACAGGCGGGGCAGGACAGGGACTGAGAACAGGGAGCAGGGACTCAGACCGGGGAGCAGGAACAAACAGGGACAATATAAATACACAAAGGGCACGTCGCTACGCCAAACATACAAACGAAGAGACAAGGTCTACCTGGTGCAAGGGAGAAATCATTAAACAGAAACAGACATATAATCAGAAGACCATATACAGCCCCCTATAATTGCACTCAAGATAGGTGACATATGAGTATAATGTCAGTAATTAGAAGGCTAGGTCTAAGCCAAATCCAAGATATATAGGATATAAAGCTGAAAGGTCACACTAAAATGAAAAAAATAATAAAGACTTTAATGTTACTACAATAAAAAGACGAAACACGATAAAAATGCACAACAGGTGCATAAATAAAATCCCCTAATGTGTGTGGTAACGGTGCAAATATGGTTAACAGATATAACCAAGAGCAGAAGCTGCTATCAAGTTAGGAGCTAAATCAACAGGTGCTGGGTTGTAAACAAGAAGGTTGCAATAACCAATGATTTAAATACACAGGAGACAGGGTAGGTAGTAGATGTGAAGTGTATGCACAGTGTGTGATTGACAATCAGTAAACACACTTAGATCGAGATAACCATCTGTATTCACAGAGTATAGGTAGCCTCAATATATTTCCCAATAATGGGTGCCTGTGGGGTAGCGGGACCTTATAAGCCGTCCTCGAGGGGCGGGACCAATGACCAATGCCTGTTAATCTTAAAGGGGCATAGCCATTACATCTGTCAGACTGACAGAGTACATAGAGGAATCAAGGAAGGTGGGGAAGGGAACGGGGGAGGGGGGGGAAAGAAGGGAAGGGAGGGGAAATAAGGAGAGCCAGAGGTTAATGATAAATGCTGGAGAGGGCACACACTGCCTGGTGGATATCTGATGGGAGACGATTATGCTTGCAGTATAAGTGCATACCAAAGGGCAGGGGATGGAAAAATATATACAATATGTTGTCTTAAAGGATATACATAAATGTATATATATATATATATATATATATATATATATATATATATATATATGTGTGTCTCCACCTAGGAAGAATATGGTATAGAATGAAGCACAGCATGTAGGATCTTGGTCTATCACAGGGTGGCGTAAAAGTATATGACATATACTCTGTATAAATGCATGAATATATAATGCACATCAGGGGTAAAGTAACATAGGATGGTGTAGGAGTGGACTACACTAGGCGGAGCCGCCTAAAAGAGTCAATACAGCTCCTACTGCTAATGTTAACATATTTAACTATATACCTGGTTCCCTCTAAACCCTAGGGCAAAAAGGGTGAAAAGATAAACCCCTCGTTGAGGCCATTGGGGGCCAGTGTGTTCAGATGGTAGATCCACCGACATTCATGCTGTCGTAGCCTGATGTCCCAGTTGCCCTTGCGTGGGCCCCAGGGTATATGTGAGATTCCAATGAATTGTAAATTGGATGAATCCCCCTGATGTGCATTATTAACATGTCTCGCCACCGGCGTGTCTAATTTGTTGCGGACAGATCCAAGGTGCTCCAGTATTCGAATTTTAAATGCCCTGTGGGTCTCCCCAACGTATTGTTTCCCACACGCACAATTGATGAGATATATCACACCTGTAGTTAGACAGTTTATAAAGTCTTTGATGGTATAGGTGTGCATGCCAGTAGAGTCCGTGAAAGTTTTTGTCACTTTCACTGAGGGGCACGCTTTGCAACGTCCGCAAGTGTAAGTTCCAGTGGGTTTGTGATCCAACCATGTATGTGTCGGTTTACTGTGAAAGTGGCTATGGACCAGGCGGTCCCGTAAATTAACCGCTCAGCGACTGACCATATGTGGTCTATCCGTTAGGATCTTGGCCAGATCTTGATCCTGTAGCAAAATATGCCAGTGTTTGGTCAGGATCCTACGTATTGATGCCCATTGATTACAGTAGGTGCCTATAAATCTAATGTCCTGAGTCTCGCTATCCATATGGGAGGGATGATCAGTGAGGAGGCTAGATCTGGGTGTGATAAGTGATCTATGAAAAGCTTTTTTCACAGATGTCTTGGAATACCCTCTGTCAATGAAACGTCTAGTGAGGTCTAGTGCTTGAATTTTAAACTCTGCTGTTGTTGAGCAATTACGTTTAAGACGAAAAAACTGTCCAGTAGGGATGTTGGAGATAAGGTGTCTAGGATGATGGCTGTCAGCTGCCAAAAGACTATTCGTCGCAGTTGGTTTGCGGTATATTGTAGTCTCAAGTGTACCATCCTGTTTTTTGTTAACGGTTATATCGAGAAAGTTGATACTCTCAGATTGAACTTCAAACGTAAGTCTGAGATTGTGCTTGTTCACATTTAATTTGTCAATAAATTCTACCAGGAGCTCTTTGGTGCCGTTCCACAGGAGCAGCACATCATCGATGTACCGTACCCAAAGGTCAATGTGATCCTGTGACGGGTAGGATCTCGGTGGCCGGAACAGCACGAGCGTAGCAGGGGTCACAAGCAGGGGTCCGAGGCAGGCGGCAGGCAGCGAAGTCAGGTAACAAGCAGAGGTCGGCAACGAGGAGACTGGAACAGGACAGGCGGGGCAGGACAGGGACTGAGAACAGGGAGCAGGGACTGAGACCGGGGAGCAGGAACAAACAGGGACAAGCCAGATTACTAGCAAGGGTTTTTACTGTGAACAGACTATAATACAGGTACAGGAACATAAACAGATCAGGATCAAAGACAAAGGCATGTGCATAGGAGTCTGACTAGAAGCAAAGGCAAAAGCAACAGACAGGAAGCAAAGCTATAAAGGACAGAGACAGGAGCAACAAGAAGACAGACAGACAGAGGAACCCAGAGTACAACAGAAGGCAGCAGCACACCCAGTGGACAGGGAAGCTATGGCTAGGCAGGAGGTCTAGGCGACCCTGACACTCGTATGGTCTAATTTCAGAGTAGTCTCAGTATGTTTGTATTGGGTTTCATCTTTGCATAAGTTTACTCTGTTAATTTATCATGTGCAATCCCTCAGGTTACATAACCATTCCTCATGCTGTGTTGTGCTAAATGCATGCAATGTCAGTGTATTATATCTCATTAACTGTTTATTCAGTGGTACAGTACTTTTCATATGAGATACATTTGATCATTTTTCAGGCTTTCTGCTATTAGCAACATGTTTAGATGACCGTCCGTTCTTGAGATAATTAGGTACTGTTTCCCCAATGTGCTCATAGCTGGATTGTGCCTGATTCTTATTGATCTTCTCTCTGCATCTTTATTTTCAGTCCATATTTACTATAGGAGGTGCAGGAGAAGTTTGTGTGCTGGTTTCATGATTCTTTTAAAGTGTATGTGTGTCTTATGTAGATGTGTTGAATTAAAACAAAAATGTGATAATCTTTATTACATATCTATTTTATTGGGTTCTTTTTTCTTTGTGAATTTATATTATTTTTCCCATGGCGCCACCAAACCTGGGTATCTTTTACAGGAATTTTGTTTGACTGTAGATTTCATTTATTTAACAGTGTTGATTGTGGTGTCTGCTTTGTGTGTGTGTGTGTGTGTGTGTGTGTGTGTGTGTGTGTGTGTGTGTATATATTAGTCATATCCCAGAATCCCTTGCTGCAGTTGAAGCACTGTTTGCTGGGTGATAATAGTGAAAGGCAGGGTTGCAGACCTGTCTAAGACATGCAAATGAGCATACAGTAATATTTCCATTTGCTATATGCTTTGCGGTGGAGGGTTTCACCACACTTATTTAAGTTATGGTGGATAAAAAAAAGTGACAAAAACTCTTTTTGGAATTTATTCCATTTTTTTAAAGCGAGGCGTGGCTAGGTACGGGGCTAGGTGGCGAGTAGATTTTTTTGGTTCAGCGAGTAGATTTTTGGGTGATTTTTCAAGCACTGAATATTCTGTAGTGCCGACGAGTATTCTAAAACAAATCTGGGGCAATCACCAACAAGACACAGGTACATGCTGGGTACATGTTGGGTACATGCGGCCACATTTCTGCAGACAGACTAATGGCCCATTGGATTAACAGCAGGAGTCCCAAATGGGACTGCCAGGGACCCCTGCTGTGTTAATCCGATGGGCCATTCGTCTCTGCAGAAATGTCACTGAAATGTTTGCAGCATGTACCCAGCATGTACCTGGATCTTGTTGGTGATAGCCCCAGATTTTCCAAGGCAAGTTTAAGGCACGTTTTAGAATACTCATCGGCGCACCTGTATATGAGTATACTGTATGTAGCCCCCAGGCCCATATTGAAACCCCCAAGTCAATATTTAACCCCATCTCAGGCCAATATTTAACCCCACCCAGGCCCTAATTTAACCCATCCCAGGCTCATATTTAACCCCCCCCCGGCCCATACTGAACCCCCCCAGGCCTTTTGTCATATTGGATGTAGCATTGGAATGTTTTTTCCATATTAACAATAACAAGAAAACATTTAAGTTAAAGTTGCGTGCTAAATATTTTTTTGTGGTAGGTGCGCTATGGGTGGGGGGTGGAGGGGCTGCTCCTTTCATTTGTCTTGGGCCCCATGATTTCTGTTGGCGACCCTGAACACACCTACCAACACTCAACACACCCACAACACCCTTAACCACACAACAATCTACTCACACAGAACACACACACCCACCTACCATCCACTCACCTACCACCCATAACACCCTCAACCCCTCCATGACTCAAATTTCGCACATGATTCGCCAGTAGGCCGGCAAGCTTAAATGCCATAGCGGAGGATAGCACACGCTGCGGACGAGCACACATTTCCCTGCAGCATTCGAACGGACTGCTTAGGGAGCATCCGTAGTGCTGATCAGAAAACCAAAGACTGCATCTGTATAGCGCTACTCAAAAAGAACAATTACTAAATAATATAGCACAAATGTGAATAAAACGTGAGTATTAGTACTCTATATTACAATAATACAATAAATATGTGACAATCAAATGTGTAACAATCTTAAATATCAATCATACATTTCTAAGTAACAATCATAGTGTTATATCAATCTATAATCCATATGGCGAATAATTAAAAGGATGATCCTCAGTAGCTATTTGTTCTCAAATTGCCCTCCATTGTGGGCAACAAAACTTTAAATATTCCAAGTGAAAGAAAAAGTGCTGTTCTGTAGACTCACAAACATAGAAGACAAGAGCGAGAACAAAAAAGAGAAAAAAGAAACATTGTGTAATACGTTCCAAATGGTTTATATTGGCCACGCATAAAAATACACTAGCAAGCTGTGAATTATTTTTCGTTTATCTCACTCCTCAGTACTGGCACAAGCACTTCAGTCTGAAGCTCCAGCGGTTTATGGTCGCATCTTCCAGCTGGGACAGCTAATTCCATATCTCAGCTGTTGCTCCCCTGATGTGATCTCTCACTGTTTTCCTGCCCGCCATCCTGACAATGCCCTGAACTTTCCAATTTTCCAATATCTGTATTTCTTCTCCAGTGCAAAAGTTCTGCCACTGCCACTCCTCAGTGAGAAAAAGTCTCATGTGATGTAATACAATCCACCATACAGTACTATTAAGCAAAAAACAAATACATCTTTAATCTATATATAAAGTACATATAAAATACCTATAATGATTTCCTTTAAAATGAAACTGTATATTTTACTGCAACCATGTCAGTGTTAACCTCTAAATGTATGTTCACCAGTACTGACTATCGTCTAACTCTATAACTACCTCCTAACAAGGGACATACCTGTAATACATCTTATCAAATCCCACATCTTCAAGGTATATGATGGGATTTTTATATATATAGATTAAAGATAAATATACATTTATTTTTTATTTTTGCTTAATAGTATATGCTGTAAACTACACCACTGTGTGACGGTTCAGGGGATTCCTTCCTCTCCATGTGTCCCCGTCACCGCGCTTTCCCCTGCCTCTGATCTTTCCCCCTTGCCTCCTCGCTCTGCTCTCCCTTCCTCCTCCCGCACCCGTCCCTCTGCGGCATGCCCTGACGCACTCCCAGCTGCCGCATGCGTTCCTCGCAGGGCGCGCACATGTTTCCAAACACCTGATCCCTTCCGCGGCACTCTCTGCTCGCGGCGTCCCTCTGTCTTCCCTCCGGTCTCAATACCTTCTGCAGTCACTCCTCCAGTTCTCTCTCCTCCCTCGGCGGGCACCCCTGCAGCGCGGCGCTCCACGCGCTTTCTGACGCAGCCTGTGCGCACGCACCCCAACCTTACAGAGGGCGCGCACACGCTCCTCTTGTAAACCTCCCCAGACCTCTGGCTCCACCCCCATGCTGTACAGGCCATCTCCCTCTCTGATTTACCTGTCTCCTCCCTCTCTCCTTCTCACCTATCCCTGCTGCCTCTGACTCTACCCTCTACTCCTCCTCTCTCTCCTATTGGGGTTCCCTCCTTTATAACCCCTGTCTGTCCTTTCACTCATTGCTCTGCATAGCTTCTTGTGACCCCTGTGTGTGCAGTCCTATGCTTGGCTCTCCTGTCTCTTTCAGCGTTTGTTCCTGTTCCTGTTTACCTTTGGATCTTCCTGGCTTGAACTCTGCTTTGTACTGGATTACCCTGTTCTCTCCTGCCCTTGAACCCTGTATCCGGATACGACTTCGCTGCCTTCTGTTACCCCTGGACTCTGGCTTACGGACATCACTATCCTGCTCTCTATTACCCCTGGACTCTGGCACACGGACATCACTATCCAAACTCTGAAACCCAAGGCATTGCAAGTATACCTTAACCGTCTTTCTACAGGCCCGGCAATGCACTACCACACTCCGGGCTGCTGTGGGTGCATGTTATAACCCTACCGACCTCAGTACTGGGGACTGGCCAGGTCTGCGGGCATACAGGCGTTACACACTGTAGCTGACTAGCTGTAATCTACAGTATGGTTTGCAGGAGCCTATGACACCCCACGCAATAGCAACTTCTCCTCTGGTGTTATCTACAGTACACAGTACAAATTTAATTCAGACAAAAAAAACTATCATCACATAAACATGCAACTACAGTCAGGGCCGCCGACTGGAGGGGACAGCCGGGACAGGTGTCCCAGGCCCGGTGGTTGTGGAGGGCCCAGCTGGCCAGCACTGCAAGTTTGGCCAAGTCTCTAGCCAGGCCCGGCAGCTGGTCTACTCGCCGGGCCCCGACTTTCCCCCAGCTACTGGCCACCCTCAATCTGTCCCATGCCGAGCTTCCAACGCTGGTGCGCGATGGGCCTCTCTGATGTCAGCTTACTAGAAGTAAACTTGGCCTATCTTCTGGCGCTAACCTGAGAAGAAGGCCCAGTGTGCACGTGTTGGAAGCTTGGCACAGGACAGAGGGAGAGAGAGGCCTGTAGCTGGGTAGAGCCGGGGCCCGATGGCGAGAGTACAGGAAGCCAGACCTGACCAGACACCGGGCCCAACATGCAGCACCGGCTGGCCCCCTCGCAGCCACTGGGCCTGGTCTGACCATTTACAAGGGAAGTATGTATATTTTATATGTAATGGGGTGGGTGTACTTTTATATTTATTGAGTGGGTGGGAGTATATTTATGTGTATTGCGGGGAGGTGGGTGTATTTTTATATGTATTGGGAGTGGGTGTATTTTTTATATACACACACACACACACACACACACACACACACAAAGTCCCTCCTAAACACAGGCCCTTGGTTTTTTTTTTACATGGGGACGAGGGATAAGGCTGCTCAGACCCTGTCTGTGTGCTCAGTCATGTGAGTGAAGAAACCAACAGGGAGGAGAAATTGTCAGTGTTCAGTGAAGGTGTTATTATACATTGTATATTGCAAATGTATAAATTGCTAAATTTGTGCAACTAAATTGTCAATGCATCTAATGCTTACTTTTGTTAATAAATTATTTTTTAATACTTGTTTGCTTCAAATAATGTTTTCATAATTATTCAGCAAAGTTTTTCACAGAAATATAAATCTTTATTAATATAAAAAATAATATCAAAAGCCTGTCCAACCCACCTTTAACTCCCTCTAAACTACAGGCCCTCTTTATACAATATAATACAGTAGTATGTCACAAAAGCTGTTTATTACAAAATACTGTATAAATATACTAAGATGAAAAAGAATTGTGTATGGATGATGCAACACAAGCATCTCTCGAATTATGGGTGTGGGTGCTGCTGCTTTCACCATGCTGGGTGTGTTGCTGTAGACAACGCATGAGTGGCTATGGACACAGATATTCTGGGGGCTATGCACTAAGCTCCGTTAAGTCACTTTTAGAGCACAAAGTGCTCTTCGATCGTGATTTTTGGCTCAACCCGATGCACTAAGCAACGCAAACAGGCACTTTGCGCTCTAAAAATGACTTTTTTTCCGGAATTTTTTCTAAGTCCAACTTTGCTCGATCACAGCCCTGTTTGCGAGAAGTTCTGCCCTTAAGCGGGATGCACTAAGCAACGCAACCTTACAAACGCAAAAGTTGCGTTGATCAGAACACGTCAGGTCAGAGTAAACGCAAAGAAATCTGACTTAGAAAAAATTCTGGCTTTTTTTTTTGCATGCGCAAAACCCATACAGCAGGCCGGCGGGTGTGCTTTTGAGCATGTTTTAGTAATGTCGTCGTTTTTGACTACAGAGTTATGTACCCCCTAATGGGGAGAACCTGTGTGCAATTAAATTGTTTATGTTTAATTAATCTTTTAATTAATTAATTGTGTGTACTATATATATTGTGAGCCCATTGGGGGTGTGATTATGCTCCTGAGGAAGCTGTTTCATACAGCGAAACGCGTAGAGACTGCTTGCAGCACAGCTGTAACACAGTCTGGAAGCTGCTCCATCTTTGAAGGCACAGATTCAACACTGCGATCCTGCCGTCCCCTTCACTGTCTACTCCAAGCCGGAAGTCGTCAGTCCAAGGCCCGGACGTGACGTCAGACGCTCTCCATCGGCGATCCAGCGAGGGGGCACTCTCGTGGAGGGACTTTGAAGTGGCTGCAGTGCAAACATCCCGTTTGCTGACCGACTGCCTCAAGTAAAACCTTATGTGATCTTGTTCTATGTACACAATGTGAGTACATGTCTTATGTGTTTTTAAATATAAAGTTTACGTTTTTATGATCTACACGATGGCCTCTCCCTGTTTTGCATGATCCTGACTGCGAGTGGAAGCCTGCATGGAATATCTCCCATCCCAATACCAGTATATGCTGCTTTAACACCTACCTGCTACTCCAAGTGGAAATCTCCATGAACCACACCAATACATGCTGTTTTAATACCTACTTGTTGTAAGTAGGCATTTTATTAGAGCCAAGATTTGCCATAGATCCACACTCTGTGTTTACTTGCTGCACCATTATTCTTCATTTTTTCTTTTTGGGTGTTCCTGTTACCATCGCTCCCTTCCTATCCTGGATGCATCACTATATGTAAGGGAATCAGTACATATTCCCTGTGAAGGTTGAGAATATTTTCAGTTACACCTTATAATTCACATTTACACTTTTTTGTCTGCACCAGCACTGTTGTTTAGCGCCGTTCCAAGTCACTGGGTTCCGATGCGTAATTGATGATGACATCACATTTCATTATGTATGTAACACATCGAAATCACATTACAATGAATTGTACAATTAGTAAAATTAATATGTTCACAATACTAACCAACACACGTGTCATCATTTATAATCATTTTACTAATTAGTCTGCCTATTTAAAGGATAGAAGAAGGCACTTACCTACCACAATGACATGGAACCGCCACCAGATTGTGCTTTTCTGATTTTTTGTGCGAGGAGGAGGAGGGAGATTATGTTGGAGATGAGAGAAAGGAGAGAGAGGAGAGAGAGGAGAGAGAGGAGAGAGAGGAGAGAGAGGAGAGAGAGGAGAGAGAGGGAAGCGAGGGAGATCCGTGTTGTGAGACATATAGCCCCCCCCCCCCCCGCAATTTTAGACAAAGAACCTCCCTAGAGGGCTTGACGGAGGAAGAAATTATCAGGCGTTACAGATTGAGCTCAGCGGCTATCTTGGAACTGTATGAAGTTTTAAGAGAAGATTTAGAACCAACAACAGACAGGAGTCATGCAGTTCCTGGCCTTGTTAAAATGCTGAGCTCCTTACATTTTCTTGCTTCGGGCTCATTTCAGACAACTGTGGGCATAGTAGGCGGCTCGCAGTCGGCATTCTCGCAGACATTTAGCCAGTTTCTATGTGTACTGACTCGACGCGCTAGTGATTATATACATTTTCCTAGTGAGCAAACAGAGTGGCAGGCACTGAAGACTGCATTTTATAATGTAGCTGGGCTACCCAATGTGATGGGTGCTATAGATTGCACACATGTTGCGCTGACCCCCCTACGTGAAGAGGAGAGGGATTTTCGAACAGGAAAAATTACCACTCGCTCAATGTGCAGGTCGTATGTGACGCATACATGAAAATTCTGAGTGTGGTAGCTCACTTCCCAGGTGCCTGTCACGATTCACATATTTTAAAAAAACTCGTTAGTGTTTCGCAAATTTGAAGCGGGGGAATTCGAGGAAGGTTGGCTACTGGGTCAGTCAATGTTACATAAACTGCACTTACAACTACATTTAATGCCCAGATTAATGTTTCATTGTCTGTTGCTAAGATTCTAATTAACATCAAATCATTCATTGTTGTTAACTTCTATATGTAATCCATGTCATGCATCGTAATAGTAGATCAGGATTTCATTGTTAGGGCATGTGTTCTATATTATTCACTGTCATGTATTATGAAAAGGCAATATACAATGTTTGGAATTTACTTACATCTTTTAACCTTTATGTCATTTGACTCTCTTATAGGCGACTCAGGATATGGTAGCCGCCCTTGGCTTCTGACCCCACTGGTTAATACTCAAACCCCTGCAGAGGAACGATATAATGCTGCACACATATCCACACGCTCGGTGATTGAGAGGACATTTGGAGTGTTGAAAAGTCGTTCAAGGTGTCTTGATAGATCTGGTGGTGCGCTACAGTATTCGCCAGCGAAGGTTGGTGACATAGTGATTTGTTGTTGCATTCTGCACAACAAAGCACTACGTCGCAATCTTCAAGGCAACATTCGTGATGATTTAGAGGAGGATCCTCTCGTGCCTCCTGCAGGGGTTAGAGACCATACAGCCAGTGGGGTGGAGACTCGCAGGTCCTTAATTGCTAATTTTTTCACATGTGAGTTTTAACAATACATATCATATAATCTGTCATCATCTCGTTGTGTGTGTAACATTGCATTGTGTGTATAATCTTAGGATGCTGCTCTCTCCAACGAACTGCAAATTTTCTAAGGAATGATCAGAACTTCGGCTGCCTACGGTATGTTTATTTTTAACACCTCTATTCTTGTATTAATCTTCTTTCAAACCAACTATACAATATGTGCATCGTTACACGCAGAATATTGTGCATTAAGTGAAAAACAAATGCTGTATTAAATACTCTGCATAGTGTTATCTTGCAATTGAACTACTGTAAATGATTATATATGTATTTTGGCTCATACTTTCAACATCATGATCAACTTAGAAATAATTAATGGTGTTATTAAAGATTTACAGAATTGTTATGCTTCACATTCCTTACTTCATATTATGATTGTCACGTATGTAAGTATGACTACATACATAATTCGTGTCTGCATGAGTATAAGCAGATGAGATGTTGATCTCTTCTATCATTAAGCTGCCATGTATCCCTATCATTATTAATGTTTAATTTAAAACCACACATTTCCAGATTCATATTTTATGTAAATGTTTCCTACAATAGTTCAAGTAAAACTTTTAACAATACATTTTGAACACAAGTACATGTGTGTTTCTTCAGGCGACATATACAATTTTTTTTTATACTTGAATGATGTCACTGTAATCTGCGTCCCATTGATAAAAAAAACAAAAACAAAAGATGTCATGTCAAAGTTTATTGGAATGTTAACACACATTTAAAGTTAGTATCAAAAAGCCTACATTATCTATTTAATGTTTTTTTTTTAAAAAAGCGATAATCTATGATTAACTACGATATATAAAAGTGTGCATGTTCAGTTTGAGGCATCATAGCATGACTGGCCATGTGATGTCTTTGGCATGTGGCCATAATGGAAAAGCTCTCAGGTGCTCGGTCTTTGGATACATGCATTCACTTTATCTTCTGTCTTGAACAGAGCTGTGAACATCTGTGAAAGAAGTAGATATATAATATTAATGTAACTAATATATCAGTTACATAGTTACTTAATGATGCATCTAAACACACGGTTGGTATAATGTACCTATGTACTAAACATCAATCATTTCGTTAACAACATTAATGTTACATCTAACCACAAAATGCTTACTGCATAACAAGAAGATATGTCAATAATCATTTCTTTACACACACTAATATATATTTCTTTACACACACACACTATATAATGTGTATGTGTTTCATCTTTTATTATCCTGGTACAATATTAGGAGTATATACAAAATTATTAAGGCAAAAAAAAAACCGCGACCTTTACTTTAACAGTGTTGCTATGAGAAAGCGTGTTTCGCTTTAAGACGCTTAGCTTTACAACTCCATTTGGACCTACGCATTGTGTCGGATAAGCGAGGACTGGCTTTATTTCCTAAGGTTTCGTTTGTTGACATGCTAGTACCACAAACATGTTACATACACAATGTTAAACAACAGTAAATAGTCTGCATAATGTGACATAATGACATGTAACATGCTGCTTTGCTTGCCATTTCTACAACAGAGTAACCAATATTCATCAGGCACATAACATTATGTAGCCATATGCAAACTACACTAATTAAGATATGTACTGCATTTCTGCATATCTAATTATTTTGTTATGTTTACAATTATTTTAGTTTCACAAAGGGGCGTACATGTACTCGACTGTCATTTAAGGGCTGCGCACGAATATCTCTGATTTCAACCGCCATTGCACAGCACGGTTCAAAATATTGCCACGTATATCAGTAAATAGATCTTACCTTCTTACAGAACTGTGTTCCGGCATATTGTGATCTTCACAGCGCGATCTCTGTAATATGATCCGAAGCAGCCGAAAAGGTAAAAGAGACACGTTAATTTACACAAACAAAAACTTTCTGCTGAACATTTAAGGCACCGCTGCGGGCACCTATATCATGGTAGTCGTGTCCGACAATTGTCTGTCTTTTTTTATTTCCATTTGCAGACATACGCATACCAGATTCATGAAATGACCAACAGCCACCCCTGTTTGAAACCAACAGGGAGGAGAAATTGTCAGTGTTCAGTGAAGGTCCTATCCTTACAGCAAGCAGATGCAGAGAGCAGAAGCTGGCACGGAACTTAAGACCAACTTCAAGCCATGGCCGGCAGGGTTAGCAGCACGGTGGTTACGCCATTGCGTATGGTTGCTGTGGGTTCTGCCACATTTGGGTGTGGTGAGGCATTTGTAGACATTTCTAGCCAGCAGAGGTTGTTTAAGGTGTTATTATATATTGCATATTGCAAATGCATAAATTGCTAAATTTGTGCAACTAAATTGTCAATGAATCTAATGCTTACTTTTGTTAATAAATTATATGAAGACTTACGGGAATAATAATAAGACCTTTTATTTTTTTGGGGGGGGATAGTCGTTGTGATGAACGTGTGGGAGGCGTTGGTGTGGGATCACGTCCACGGTGACTTGATCGTTGCCTTCTTCTTGCCATTTCATGCTGGCCCAGTGCCTGGGCTTGTGCCAGTTGTTGAGCCAGTGCCAGTGGTTGAGCCAGTGCCGGGGTTTGTGCCAGTGGTTGAGCCAGTGCCGGGGGTTGTGCCAGTGGTTGAGCCAGTGCCAGGGGTTGTGCCAGTGGTTGAGCCAGTGCCGGGGGTTGTGCCAGTGGTTGAGCCAGTGCCGGGGGTTGGGACACTGGTTGAGCCAGTGCTGGGGGTTGGGACACTGGTTGAGCCAGTGCCGGGGTTGGGACACTGGTTGAGCCAGTGCCGGGGGTTGGGACACTGGTTGAGCAGTGCCAGTGGTTGAGCCAGTGCCGGGGTTTGTGCAAGTGGTTGAGCCAGTGCCGGGGGTTGGGACACTGGTTGAGCAGTGCCAGTGGTTGAGCCAGTGCCGGGGTTTGTGCCAGTGGTTGAGCCAGTGCCGGGGGTTGTGCCAGTGGTTAAGCCAGTGCCGGGGGTTCGGACAGTGTTTGAGCCACTGCCAATGGTTGTGCCAGTGCCAGTGCCAGTGCTAGTATTTGGGCCAGGGGAAGAGCCTGGGACATAGGATCTGGCGCATTTTGATCCAGATGTAGCATTGGCTGTGTGTCTGTCTCACTTTGCCTCTCTGGCTCACTTTGCCTCTCTGGCTCACTTTGCCTCTCTGGCTCACTTTGGATCTCTGGCTCACTTGGATCTCTGGCTCACTTTGGATCTCTGGCTCACTTTGGATCTCTGCCTCACTTTGGATGTCTGCCTCACTTTGGATCTCTGCCTGTATTTGCCTCTCTGGAGCTATTTGCCTCTCTGGCTCTGATATTAGATCTATATCTGATAATAGCTCCAGATCGGATAGTATGTGTATATCCGATTGTGCGTGTGGCTGGGTTTGTGGCTGTAATTGTGCCTGTGGCGGAGGCTGTGCCTGGACATGTGCCACAAGTTGACCCATACATGTGGCTATGACAGAGAGGCTATTTGCCATTTTGTCCAGTGTGTCCCGTTGTCTTGTCATTATATTGCTCATATGTTTCATTTCTTTATATATTTTCTCATGTGTTTGAGAGTGTATGTGTGACTGATCTTTCTGGTTTTTGATAAACCTGGCCTCTAGGCTGGTTAAATTTGTTAATGCTTCAGCACAAACCTGGTCTCCCTGGCCCGGTTGGATCTCCCCATTGTCATCACTTTCAGGATTTGGTTGGGTATCCTGGAATCCAAGCAAATCAGGTCCGGAATCATACGCATCCGGGACACTAATATGTGTGGGATCTACTGTCATCTCATCCTCAATTCGGACAGGTTGTTGTGGTGATGCAGGCCCATCAGAATCTATGTCCTCAGCAATCACTATATAATAAATAACAACATTTTAAATACAACATAATGACTAAGTAATTTTGTACTCCTCTTTATTTGGCTGAACATACTATGTAAATGCACATATGTTTTGTAGAAAATTTGGAGATGTGCATCAGTTAAAGCTGCAGTTCAATGTCCTGTTTATGTTTTTGGTATGTAAATTTTATAATGGCAATAGTTTGTGTGCAATCTCTAATTAAATAAATAACTGCATAGGTTGCGAAATTATAGTTGTCCTTGTATTGATGTGCGGAGTTTGATGACATCTTTAAATATGCTTAATGTGAATGGTTCATACATGAACAAGATGAACAAGCATGCTTGTTCAAATCAAATACAATTGTTATTTACAAGTATTTTTGTTTAAAACTGAACATGCAACAACTATTTATGGTCAGTACACTAGTGATTGCTATCCAAAAACACACATGCAGGATAATTATTGAACTGCAGCTTTACATAAAAAGCATATTTGACAAATGAATAAGGACATGTGTAATGTTGACATTTCAGTTTCACATCTAAAAAGATTATTGTAGTTTTATTTTTAAATGCTTGCATTTCTCAAGTAAATATTCATCTCATAGCATACGACTCACCTGGTGTCGAATGTGAAAGAGATGGCCCAATATCTCTGTTCCCTCCAATTCCAAATATAAGGCGGGGAGTCATTATTGATAACATCTTTCCTCGTAAGACTGTAACTTCAGTGATGCTGGAGGTCCACCTCCTGTCCCACTTGTGATGCGTCCGGCCTGTGCCATCTTATTCTTGAGCCTATGTGTTATGTGTTATGTGTTATGTGTTATGTGTTATGTGTTATGTGTTATGTGTTATGTGTTATGTGTTATGTGTTATGTGTTATGTGTTATGTGTTATGTGTTATGTGTTATGTGTTATGTGTTATGTGTTATGTGTTATGTGTTATGTGTTATGTGTTATGTGTTATGTGTTATGTGTTATGTGTTATGTGTTATGTGTTATGTGTTATGTGTTATGTAGGGAGAGGAAGTGGCTCAGTGAGTAAAAGACACTGACTGGCACTGAGAGTTTGAAGCAGGGGAGTCTGGTTCAATTCCCGTTGTCGGCTCCTTGTGACCTTGGGCAAGTCACTTTATCTCCCTGTACCTCAGGGACCAAAAACATAGATTGTGAGCTCCACGGGGCAGGGACCTATGTCTCTGTAAAGCGCTACGTATAACTAGCAGCGCTATACAAAATCATGCTATTATTATTATGTCACCAAATCTTTTTTTACACGTCTCTGATGTCCTTGGAAAGACACCAGCTGATGAGACAGCTCGGCCTATCTGGCCCCACAATTTTGACTTCACACTGGTCTTGGTTTTACCTGTGTATATGTAACAGTGTTCATATCAATTTCAGTATTTAAATCATACTGTATGTTAATATTGTAACAATTATAACATGTCCCTCTAATTACAGACACCTATTAGTGTAGGTCATGCGCGCATTCCTGACAAATTACATGTGAACAATCAGCTGCACACCTCCGTTACAGCATACATGTTTAATAACTGTATGTAACGTTAGGCATGTCTTGAATAAACAGTAATGGCATCTTAATACCATTTATGTTAACAATGTGATGAAATTAGTGTGAGGGAGTGGGTAAGTAACATAGTCCCACTTTTTGCTGACTATGATAATGGGCCTGTAAAAGGGGTAAGTGAGCACGAAACATCGCGTTCCCCTGCGTCTCATCTAAACCACTTCCTTCCCTCTTAGGGATGTGTTTATCATATCCCATAATTTTTCATAATGACAATTTTCACCCTTCCCTAACCATCCCTCACCCTTCAGTTAATTGTATGTGATGAAATTTTGTAGGCACATTGACAATGAATGACCCTCACTTTGAGTCATTCATATATATCATCATTTAAAGTATCATTGATTGTTTAGTATTCATTATGAGTGTGGACAACACTTTTTATGTTCTATATGTACTTAAAACAGATTAGAGGTTCCTTCATTGTTCCACAGCACCCCACAACTTACACATGTTAAATATAGTTAATACATGAGAATGCGGCATATACACCCTAATGTATATATTGTTCTCGAATAATTAAAATACAAAACTTACGTGCTAATGATCCATAGAGTTGCTCATAGGAATCCATGTCACTTTCAACCTGGATGTCATTTTCGCGCTGTGTAAAGCGGGGGTTTCTTAGGCCCTCCGGCCGCGCCTGGCTTGTTGATGGCCCCTCATCACTTCCATCATCATCATCATCATCATCATCATCATCATCATCATCATCATCATCATCATCATCATCATCATCATCATCATCATCATCATCATCATCATTTGTATGGTGAACAGTGTCCCTCTCTCCCAGTCCAGTGTCCCGCTACCCTCATCCACCTGCACTCCATCACCTGGAGTGTCATCATGGGACGTACCTGCCCTGGCATGACGTCTCACTCCACTCCAACCAGCCACCGCACCCCCACTCCCACGTTCCAACACTCCCCCACTGCAGTGCAGTGGCTACTGCACCCCCACTCCCACGCTCCACCGCACCCCCACTCCCACGCTCCACCGCACCCCCACTCTCACGCTCAACCGCACCCCCACTCCCATGCTCCAACACTCCCCCACCAGCCACCGCACCCCCACTCCCACGCTCCACGCACCCCCACTCCCACGCTCCACCGCACCCCCACTCCCATGCTCCAACACTCCCCCACCAGCCACCGCACCCCCACTCCCACGCTCCAACACTCCCCCACCAGCCACCGCACCCCCACTCCCATGCTGCACCGCACCCCCACGCTCCACCACACCCCCACTCCCAACAGCCACCACACCACTCCCACATCCACTCCCACATCCACTCCCACATCCACTCCCACATCCACTCATCCTCTCTATTTGACTCACTGACAAGAAACAAATATAAAGAAAAATGACACACTAACAAAGTTCAATCACATTAACAATACAAAAAAGTAGATAAACAAAATATAATAACACAAGACAACTCACTCAATATTCGCCAACAAATCACCAACTCTCTCCAACTACTACCACCAACTCGACTCTATCTCTCCTCACAACAACACCCACACTAAATAAACAAAATGGGCGCTTTATATAGGGTATCCCTCCCAAATAGTTAGCCACAAGTGTGATTACTATTGTTTTCAGGTGATTGCCTAAATTGACGACGTCAGCATTTCAGAATTTAACCAGTACACTGCCATGTCCCAACCCAAAAATAATGACACACACTGTAATTGACAAGAAAATTATATTACATGGATTCACTCCTTCCATGGTGTCTCCCACATTTACCCCAGAAAAATAAGGGGACATACATGAACCTCAGGGGACCATCATTGCCTTAGCGTGTAAATGAACACATATAAAAATTAATGATTTCGTTTGCTTTAATAATACTGTCAATGAGCATGGGGTCCTCGGAGCTGAACAGCATTGGTTTCAGGTCCGGGGACCACCTTCTTCAGGAGTTAGAGGCCCCTTTATGGGATGCCGATATCCCCTGCTGAATGTACATTTCCCGGTCACGTGACGCAGAAGCTTTAAAATTACAGTGGATACCGGCACCCCATAACGGGGCATGTAACTCCAGAAGTAGGGGTCCTCAGACCTGAAACCAATACGGTTCAGCTTGGGAGACCCGCTGCTCCTGTACACTATAATTAAAATATATTTATTTAGTGTAGGATCGCCTGTAACAGTCTTGCATGGAGATAGCAAATCTCCATGCAAATGTTACAGGCGGCTTTTTTTTCTATCAGGTAGCGAACGGAGAGGTTCAGAACGCTAGCAGGGGGGAAAAAAAGCAAGCTACGTTAAAAAATGGCCTCAAGGCCTTAGTGCATCGTGTCCCCGGCTTCACTTTTTAACGAACCTGCTTTTTTGGAAAATCAGAACACAAAGCCATTGAGCTTAGTGCATCGCCCCCTCTGTGTGCTATCTGTCTGACATATACTGAATTGCAATTGAATAAATAAACCTCACAAATAATTCAGTTGGTTCTCCGGTAAAGAAACTTTTCTCATGGGTGGTATCTCATATATTGCATGTAATAGTCTTATTTTGGTAGCTCTGAAGTTGTCATTGCCAAACTGCATGGTTTGGTAATTTCACAAGAAGAGGAATGAAATGTGAGAAAAAACAGTATTCTCTATTGTAAATCATATCTTCTTAACTGCTTCTATATGTAACACATATTCCCCCACCCAATCGCATATAGTGTGTGTGGGTGGGGAACCTAATATTACCAGGTGTGGTGCTTTACCTGTTAGGCTCACAGGAGGCCTAAACCTCCGCTATGGGAAGCCTGTGGCACGTATAAATAATAGGAGTAACCTCGTACTCGGTGCAGCGCCTCCACCTGCGATGGCTCCCACTGGAGGGGGAGTGGTTAGTCGCAGGACAATATATATATATTCCACACACAGCATGTAAACAACCAAGGACTTTGGGACGCGACTCCCTTTCACCGGGTGATCCCACCCCGTGTCCAGTCACCCCACACAATATGTCCCTTCAAGTGAGATAGATATGTGTGACTGCGCAGCCACTAGTCCCGTGTGAGTATAATATAGGATTGTTGGTGCACTTGGTGATGGTTACCTGCCGAGCACTCCAGTGCCTGGGCCTGCCAAGGAGCTTCACAAAGGATCCGATGACAGCTGACTACAGGAACTACCGTCCGGAGCGATCCCACCCGGATGGCTGCTGCAGCGACAGCGAAGGTCTGAGCCCAGACCTCTGGATGGACGCGCAGCGTCCGCTTTGTCCCTAACTGACTCTGGATAATAAGGGGCAGGGTCCCTAACCTGGGGCCTGTCCCTGAAACAACACATAGCTACTGGTGGCTCAGGGCTATCTGGGGGCTAGGGGGCTGCTGGCCTAGTGCAGGGAATCACTTCCTCCTGCATCCTACCTCCTTCCCCTAGCTGCTCCTGATGGCGACTGACTCTGCTGCAAAAACCCCATGAAAATGTATCAATCCCTCTGTGCAGGGAGATACTATTGCCCTATTGGCTCACTTGCGTCACGGGGGTGGTGCTGAGGCTCATGGAACTTGTAGTCCCTTCCAAGAGCCTGTCCCTGGTAGGCTAGGGTTCACGCGCTATCACTGCGCATGCGCAATGTCTCTGGCTGGCCGCCGCATGCGGGGACTCACTGCACATGCGCGAACTGGCGCAAGATGGCGGCACCCTGCTTGAGAGCCGCCGGGGACCTTCAGAGCACCGGAGTGCTCCCTGCATGGCCCCCACCCTCCAGAGGTGCCAGCGGGTCTGTCGAGTGACCCCCGGCAGTGGAGGTAACGAGGGGGCGTTGCGGGACAGAGGGGACCTGGCTACATATAAAAAAATGACAAACCGTACAGTTTGACATGCCCGGATTCTACTTGCTTTACAAGTGGAATGACCTGAAGGTAGTGCTAACTCCATCCAGGGCCTGAAATAAGGCTTTTACGTGGTGGTGGTGGTGGTGGTGGTGGTGGTGGTGGTGGTGGTGGTGGTGGTAGAGGTCTATTTTGTTCTGGTTTTGCTGATTAGCCGAAAAAGTTGAACGGCAATCCAATTTAGTTACCATAACCAAATAGGACAAAAATAAAACAAAAAAAGAAACCAGACAAACGAATATCACAATAAACCAATAACATATGGGGGGATACTGAGCAGAGCACCCTGCCTGGTGCCCACTGGGAGGCAAATTCTGGCACCAACCCAGTGGACACTACGTACTGCTGCGGCCGAGTTTATTCGAGCATTTGCCCGTTCTCGGCCGCAGCAGTAACCTGGCGCACGCCGGAGGGTGCCGGGCGCGCGCCGAAGCAGCGGAGGAGCGCCCTCCGATCGGGGCTTTCTTCCTCCCGCTGCCGGGTCCGCCGGGTCCCCCTGAACCCCCTGCCGCCGTCCCCCACATCGCGGGACACCAGGGCTCCCTCGGGAAGCCCTGGACGCGCGTGCAGGGGGCGCAGGCTCCCGATGACGCGTGACCGCGCATCGGTGAACTGGCCGCACTGCAATAAAACGTGTCGCCAGTGTACGTGGGTTCTCTGCCCGGAAAATTGCCACGGTCATTGGGATCTCCCCTTCAAAGCTGCTTCCTGGTCTTATAAATGGCTGGCTTAGCCAATGCCAGGAGCAGATTGATGAGGAGATCCTTAGACCTATTGTCCTGGGATACTGGGAAGCCAAAAATAAAAAGGTGAGGGGAAAAGTGCAGCCAGAACTGCAGGAGAAGGCCACTCAAGGTGGATAAGAGGGGCTGCAGTCTAGCGCAGCAAAAATAAATATGGTATTTGCCACAAAGGAGCAGGTGGCATGAAAGTCCATGAAGTGGGCCAAGTACTCTCCCATTCTCAGTGCACCATGCAGAACTCTCTAACTCAAAACCTCAGTGGGGTGGGGAACCAATTTTGAATAGAGTTCCTTCAACCTTGGCTGCTCGCCCTCGTTTGCTGGTAATACACACCTCCAGATTATTTTGGAGCTGGTGACAAGGGTGAAGTACTGCACTGTCTGGAGGGAGAGGTAGTGCACTGTGTGGAGGGCAAGATAGTGCAGAGTGTGGAGCATGAGAGAGTACCACCCTTTCCTCAGCATGCTGTGGAAACATGCCAGGAACAGATCCTGCAACATTCTGAGGCTGAGGATAAGAGGAGCTTGAAAGGGTTGCCATGGCTTTGGTCCCATGCAAACATTTAGAGAGCTGGGGGTGAAAGGTGGGCAGGGCTCTCCGGCCTGCAATACATGAGTCAGGGGAACTGGTATCTTTAAACTCCTGGATCAGACGGTGAGGGATGCAGGCAGTAGGCAGACCCATACGGTGCGTGAGCACCTCTTGCCCTTCCTAGTCCCGTCGCTCGTAGTCCAGGAGATCCCCAACTCAGGTCACTCATGCTAGGATTAGTTGATGATGGATATAGGGCAAAACCAACATCCGAGTACACCAACAGCAGGGCCTATTAGAGAAAATCAACTCCCTCTGCCACCTTTCCTTTCCTAGTCACGGATAGCTGACTCCAGGCCCTTAGTTCGTCCCAGCAGTATGCCGGCAGCAACAAGTGGTCTCTATCTAACCCCTCGGGCTTGATTGTAAACAGTTGCCGGTCATACCCCATATCACGCAACTGGTGAAAAAAAAACTGTTTGCCAGCTGGCAGCACTTGCGGAGACAGATCTGCGAATAGGTATCTCTGCAGGTATTGGAGGCGGAAAGTGTGTATCTGGGAGCGGACACACACTACTCTCTCTCCAACCTCCACCTGAGGGAGGCACGCAACACCCACAGAGACCCAATGTATCCCCATCCAGAGAAAGTCCAGCAACTTCCTCTGGTTCTTGCTGATGAATTCATGCCAGGCCCCTTTCTATCAGCCAGCATCACAGCTGATTGACCACAAGACAGTTGATCACCAGAGTCCTTCCCCTGAGTAAAAATGTAACCACAGATACACCCACGACCCCAGACAAGTGATGACCCGTTCCTCAAGATCACTGAAGTTTGCTGGGGCCGGGTACTCTTCAGCGAAAAGGTAGACTCCCAGATACTTAATAGTATCACTCCCCCATGAGAAATTATGAAATGCGCGGAGCAGATGTCTACCTGTAAGGGACATACTAAAAGGATGGAAAACTTGGACAAGTTGATCTAAGCTTAAGATGCCGCAGTATAGACCTCTTGGCACGTTTGAGTCCACTTAAGATCAACTAGGTCCTTGGCCATGAGGAGCACATCATCAGCATGCTGTATGCTGACAGGACTACCCACATGGTATAGGCAAACTGTGGCGCTCCCTTTCAACAACACTTATTGTATACAGTAGTACAAGTATGTATAAAATGTAAAATATACAGACCAACACACAAAATCTAAGATTGCTGCTCAGATCCAAGGAGGATCTTCCCATGATCCTCGTAGTAAGATATGAAAGAAAAAGGACAGGGGGGCGCAAAATATATCAAATATAATATTGAAAGTCAACAATAATAGTTAAAATAATAAATGTATTTATTTTAACTATTATTGTTGACTTTCAGGACTACCCACATGGCAGTCTTCCCCAGCACCAGCCTGGCGAACCCATTCCTCAGAAGGCAGAGAAAGGGCTTGATGGCCAGTGCATACAGTTGCCTGGACAGGGGCATCCTTGATGTAATCCCCGAACAAACGCCAGGGGTGTTGTCAGGGACCAATAAATTTCACCAGAGAATGTGTAAAGCATCTGGAGACCACGCACAAATTTTGAGTGAATGCCTGCAGGGTCTGTATGAGGTATCGGTGATCCACTCTTTCAAACACCTTCTCCCGATCTAAGGACAAGGCAAGTGAGAGATCATTCCTCTGCGCATGGTGCAGCAGCTCCCAGAAAAGAAAGATATAATCATGAAAGGTCCAGCCCGGGACACTACTCTGCCAGCACGGACTTGAGCCTCAGCGAGAGTTCTTCGGCTACGATCTTTTAGTCCATGATGAGCAGCGAGATTGGTCGCAAGTTAGAGATTTGGTAGAGATCCCCCTTCTTTGGCAGAATAGACAGTACTGCCCACCGACATAAAAGGGGAAGCTCACCAGTCTCGTGGACTTTGTCTATGACCTCAGTGAAATCAGGATCCAGCATCCCCCAGAAAAATTGAAGGAGAACTCTGTCAGCCTGTCTATCCTTATCACTTTTCTGCATAACATTAGATGCAGGTTTTCAGAGAGCTCAGCCTGAGTCAATGTAAACTCAAGTCGCTCCCTTCCATCCTCGCTGACCGTGGAAAGACCCTCCTATAAGACCCTGCATGCGTTCGGTGGATAGACTCCGGAGAGAAAAGGTCAACGTAGAATGTCCGGAGTCTGTCCCGGATGCTCTCCAGGTCCATCAGTGTAACGCTTGCGTTACCCACGAGCATGACAGGACCCCGGTACTGAGGTAGGGAAGTATAGAACCATGCACCCACAGCAGCAGTAGTGTGCCTGGCAGGCAGGTTGTCAACGTAGCCGGGTTTGGGTTGGAGAGAGCGGGTTAGTCCAGATACTTGCCAATGTCTTGGGATGGAGAGGTCAGAATAGTAAAAGTCCGTTAAGCCGTGGTCTGGGGTTGGAGAGCTCAGAATCGTAGAAGAGGTACACAGAGTCGAGGGTTAGCCGGGTCGAAGTCCAGAGGGGGTTCAGTAGTCAAGCCGGGTCGGTACATGTAGAATCCAAAAACTGCAAGAGAGAATGAGACAGGAGCAAGGCACAACAGACGCAGGAGCACAAGGCTTCAACTAGTTATGCTCAGCAAAGACTAGAAATGAGAGCAGGGTATTTACCAGGAACAGGAACCAATAGCCAAGGAGGCGGAGCGGAGGTGCGGCCGCTGTGGAGGCTAGGATATGCTGCAGGAGACAAGTGGGCATTAGGAGATCTTGCCACGCAGCTGGGGAGCGGTGCACGGCGTCATGTGAGCGCGGCGCAAGAGAGAGAAGCGCGGCGCATCTGAGGGGGCGGAGCTAGGCTCCATGGCCGCATTAGAAGAGCTGCACATGCGCACGTGCTCTGTAAACAAAGCGGGGGTGCGCGCATGAGCTGGTGCCAGAGCGGAGGTCTGTGCGGAGACAGGCAAGGAGGGAACACATCGCAAAGGACGTGTTCCCCGATTCCTTACAGTACCCCCCCTTGAGGATCGGCTTCATGACGATTCCCTATAAGGCTTGTGCGGGAACCTGGTATGGAACCGCCTCAACAAGCCGGGAGCATGAATTTGATGAAGAGGTATCCATGAGCATTCCTTTGGTCCAAAGCCTTTCCAGTGTACGAGGAATTGGACAACTCCTCTGGAGTATCTGGAATCGATTATGGATTGAATTTCGAATTCCTCTTGACCCTGTACGATGACAGCTAGAGACTTGGGTGAGATGTCATGAAACTGAGAACTTTGAAAAACAGGTTTTAACAATGAAACGTCGACGACTTTTGGTATTCTCATAGACTGAGGTAGTTGCAGGCGGTAAGCCACGGGATTGACCTGTTCGAAAATGGTAAACGGACCCAGAAATCTTGGAGCCAGTATCAATGTAGGTATCTTCAATCTTATGTTCTTAGATGAAAGCCACACTTTGTCTCCAGGCCTAAACTTAGGTGCCTTACGGCGATGGTGATCCACCTGTGTTTTGTGTCTGAGTATTGCTTCCTGTAGAGTTTTTTGGATATTTTTCCAAGAATTTTGGAGCGAGTTTACTCTGGAATATGCTGCTGGGACTCTGGAAAGATTGGAAGAAATAGGGAGACGAGCAGGATGGAACCAATAATTTATAATAAAAAAAAAACGGTGATTCTTGGGTGGACTCATTTCTGAGAGAGTTGTGGGCGAATTCGACCCATGGGAGCAGCTCCACCCAGTTATCCTGTGCGTCAGAGATAAAGCTCTAATGACTGGTTTGTTCATTCAGTTTGTGCGTTGGTTTGGTGATGGTACACAGAAGAAAAAAAGAAGAGTTATATCCAACCTTTGAGTGAAGGCATGCCAAAATTTCAAGATGAACTGTGACCCCCGGTCGGACACAATAGAGAGTGGAACTCCGTGAATACAAAATATTTCTTTGATATAAATGTCTACTAGGGTGGCAGAATTAGGAACAATCACGAGAATAGTATTCATCAAAATCGCAATTTGTAATTTATGTATTGCAATGCCCATGCGGCTTGCAATATGTGGGACGCACTGGTAGAACCTTTCAAAGACGTATTTATGAACACGTCTATAATATAAAGAAAGGTCTAACAACGCACAGTGTGTCCCACCATTTTCTGTTGCATCACGGCAGAGACCCAAAGGGCCTGGTCTGTCAACCCATTGAGTTATGCACTCCAGATTGGAGAGGTGGGGACACTATTAAACATATAAACAGACGTGAGGCCTTTTGGATCTTTGAACTGAAGACCCTGTCCCCCAATGGTCTTAACATAGATTTTGAATTGGGTTCTTTTCTAGGGAAATAGATTGGTCTAGTGATAAAAGTGAGGAGAGAGTTAACTTTTGTGTCAGTGACTAGTGCAGAACCTGTTAAATTAAAAGCAAAAGGAGTTTGTGTAGCAATTAACTATACCCAAGGGGAGAGTTTGAATATTTTCATACCTCTGTAGGTTTACTTAATATGCATATGACATTAGGGTATATACATGTTTTGACATATGCTGGTACTGTTGTTTCTATGTGTTTTTTATGTGTTTTTTATGTGTTTGATGTCATGTATGTCTAAGAGTCCATGTAGTGATTTGGTACTAATGACATACAGGCTGTTTTAATTATAAACGATCAATTAATTTTAATTGGCTAGGGTATATCTATGTGTCACCAAGTATCATTGTTTTCAGCCCCTGAGGAAGTAGAGTGACATCTACGAAACGCGTAGGGCTAGTGGCACAGCCACTATTTGACTGACTTTGGACGTTTAAGGACATTTGGCCTTGGAGCCCAACTTTCCCTTCAGCCTGCCAGCTGTTCCTTTAAGGCAACGGGCACTATCGCGCGCGGGCGCGCAGAGACTTCCTGTTGCTCCGTAGGAGGAAGTGAGGCGTGTGTCTACACGCGGTGCAGAGCTGTGGACCCCGCACACCAGCCCCCACGGCCGGAGCTGTTCCGGTTACCATCGTAAGGACTGACTGGTGTCTGAGCCGCAGTGGAGCAGAGGCATCACCTGCCAGGGAGATCATCTCTACCTAGGACTTGTTCCTACCATGCGAGCTTAAACCTTGCTGTATGTAAGTAGGGCTCCAATTTTTGTGCTCCGGATGACCTGCGGTTCCTTGTATTTGCCATTGTCGGTCTTGGCATAGTTCTTTTTAATAAATAATTATTTTAATAATCGCTAGGATTCTTAACTGTTTGTGTGTATTAGTGCAGTACTGCTTACCCTACAGTGTTGCGCTATGATTTTTGTTTGTTTGTGTTCTTTTCTTTGCATGGTCTGTCGAGCAAGTGTGCGGATCCCTTGAGGAGTACAGGACATTCCACTGACTATTTGGCGCCAGGTTTTTCTTTATATTCATCCCACCAGAGACAGGAAGCTCAACAATAAAGTCTATTGAGAGGTGGGTCCACGGTCGGTCCGGTAAGAGTATGGGACAAAGCAGACCAGATGGCTTATTGCTGGCGGACTTATTTAGAGCACAGATGGAACATGAGTTGATGAATTCTTTGATATCCTTAAACATATTAGGCCACCAAAAGGTGTGTCTGAACAGATCGGAAGTTCTTTTAGTACCAGGGTGCCCGGCAGACTTAGAGAAGTGGCCCCACTCAAGGATTGTCTGCTGAAATTGAGGTGCAGCATACAAATAGCCCTCCGGCACCTCCATACCCTCTGGAATGAGCGTTTGAGTCTCCAGGATCTTGTCCAGTACATCGAAAGAGTTAGCCGAGATTACATATTTGGCGGGTAAGATGGTCTCAGGAATGTCTTTGGATTTGTCTTCACTGAAGAATTGACGGAATAAGGCATTGGCCTTTAGATTCTTGGTACCAGGAATGTAGGAAATTATATAGTTGAAGCTGGAAAAGAACAATGCCCAGCGAACCTGGCGGCAACCGAGCCGAAGGGCCACCCTCGATGTATAAGAGATTATTATGGTCCTTGAGGATCGAAATCAGATTTTCAGTGGCCTTCATGAGGTGTCTCCACTATTGCAGAGCATGCCAACATCGTAGAGAGAATTTTTTTGAGAAAAACCCACAGGGGCGTAGCTTATCCTGGGGAGACTGTCTCTGTGAGAGTACGGCTCCAGCTCCCAGTTGTGTCACCTGTCACCTGTCCTCTGTCCGTCTCTCTCTCTCTCTCTCTCTCTCTCTCTCTCTCTCTCTCATTTTGTAAATAATATATGATAATTAGTTTAGTAAAGAAACAGGACTTCTGTCAAGTTTAGAAAGAAAGTGCTGTGTTTTATGGAGATGTAGAGTTGCTCGCTTCTGAAGCTACAGTATATATCAATATATACTGTACTCTCTCTCTAAACTTCTCTCACCCCATATTTTAGGGTCTGGAGGGGCTGACCGTCTCCTTGAGATAATGCATTTTTTGCATTAGAATAAAGTAACATTAAGACTATGCTAATGAGATTTTCTCAAGCCATTGTTTTTGTATGTAATCAGCCTTGTGAATATGCATTAACCTTAGGGGAAATAATGTTCATTACTGATTTTGATAACATGACGTTCTGAGCTCTGACATAACGGAGCTCTGTGGATTTCGCCCTAGGTCCATTCAGTCCCTACTTTATTTTCCTTAAAATAAGTAACTGAGCTGTGAAAAATAGTAACCCAGATTGTCACATGCTAGCAGTACTAAGACTGACATGTGCAATTGCACAATAACTGAGATAAACATACTGTAGCTTTTTACAGTGCACAGTTAGACAAAGAGAGAATTGTGCAATAACTGGGATCTTAATAATTACTCTGCAGGTTTCTATTGCTGTGTATCAGCCACACACAGCGAGACAAACACCTAGATAATGTGACATGAGCAATATCCTTATCCATGTGTTGCTCCATGATTGAATAAGAGGCACAATAGGGCATAGCAAGGAACATACAGTACTGTAGCATTAAAAACAAAACGTATTACATATAGCCATATACTTCAATACCTGCCTGGTTAGTAAACCCTGAGGATGCACAATTTCTAAAGCTACTGTACATCATCAATATTTTTTTAGACACACAACATCTCAGAAAAAGTCTGAGAAATCTAAATTTTTACAAAAATTATCTGCCGGGGTCCCATTTGATAGAACCTCATCAGACATGCATTATAGCAACATATATGGGCTCATTCTACAGAATATCCACCACAGCTGCTGTTCTGACCGTACTCGGCTAAAGTTCGCCATGGACTTCAATGGGGAATTTCCGCCGAAAACGGCCTAATCGTTCGCTATGATGAATAGAAAATATGTCCCCATGCTTCAATTGTGTGTTGTTCTGAAGCAAGTGCTTCTCTTTGCACTCGGGAAGTCATAAACTGAAAGAGAACTCCAATTCCTGTGTAAATGGGCATAGTGTAAGAAATAGGCAGTTACTAACTCTGCAACACATCTACTCCTTTTTCTTCCCTTTTGCTATTTGTTCTCTAGCTGTCCCAAGAAAAAAAGGAATAAAAGATACAGTACGGTAAGTTTTGTTTCATAAGCTCAAGTGCACAAACAGTGGGTCTCCTCTAGTGAGAAAATATAAAGGCGAGAACTTTGGACACACCCTACAGAATCAAGCAGTTGCATGAATTATGTTGTGGTGCAATGTTTTTCTGGGCTATGTGCCTTGTCTGTTCTATTGCATGAATTATGTGCATGTACATACGGTACTAGTCGCAATAAAGAGCTTATCAGCAGCATAATAAGAAATTACAGAAGCATTACAGTTGTACTATATTTAACATTTGCTGTGAATGTTCCTTCCAGCCCATAGCATTACCCATCTACTTCCTCAAAATTACTCATCTGTTTTCTTTCAATAGGGTACATGCATCGAGTGCCACTATGGATTATTGAACCTGTTCCAGCGTTAACTCCCATTAAAGTCAATGAGAGATAACGACAGTACGGGTGCTATGGCCCATACCAGTGCTTGATGCTCCAATGTTTTATATTAATGTTACCCCTCTTAACCTCAGACTATAGGATCTGTCGCTGATGTGGGGGCCTGAGTCCTAAGGATTATATATATATATAAATATATAAAAAACAGGTGTTCCTTACCAGGCAGACCACAGAATCCAAGACCACGCAGCAAGAAAGGAGACAGCACTCAGTATAATGTCCAAAAGATGTATTAAAGACAGGCACATTCAACCGACGTTTCGGTCCTTACAACAGGACCTTCCTTGAGAAGGCTCTGCTGGGCTCTGGTGCACACACTTGTTCTGCTGTACAGTGCTCCCTCCAAATGGCTCCCTGAAATCCTTCAGGTCCTGTAGTAACTCACAACTGTCATGTCCACATCCAACATCATAACCATCCCCTGCCACCCTCCCTCCTCTCTCCCTTTCTCCCGTGCCCTTTGGAATGCTCGCTCCCTTTCTAACAAGTTCCTCTCTGTGCATGACTCTCTGCCGTTACCGAACTCTTCTTATTCCTCCCTCTCTTGCTTTTCCCTCCTTTGAGGCTCACACTGTCCAGATCTTCTCTCCTCTCCCTATCCACGTGGCGGTCATCTATCGTTCACCTACCTCTACTCATCCCCCTTCTACTGTTCTCACTCACTTTGAATCTTGGCTCTCTTTCTATTTCTCCTCAGACTGCCCTGTTCTTCTCCTTGGTGACTTCAACTGCCAAATTGATTACCCCTCTCTCCCTTGGGCTGCCCGCTTTCTCTCTCTAACCTCATCTTTTGGCCTTCAACAGTGGTCTCTCTCACTTTTATTCTCCATCTCCATCTACCCCTCGTTTCTGCAGAAACCTGTGACCTATTAACCTACCAGCCTTTGATTCCACTTAACGCTCCTCCCTCTCCTCACTCAGTTCTGCTCCAGACCCTGACAACCTGGTTAGGAATTACAACTATGCTATATCCTCCTCTCTTGATCTACCTGCCCTGCTTTCTCTCTGCCGTCCTCGCCTTTCTAACCCCAGACCCTGGCTAAATTCCCACACGTGCATGCTGCGTTCCTCCACTTGTTCCTCGGAACGCCTCTGGAGGAAATCTCCCAGTTTCGCAGACTTTCTTCACTACAAATTTATGCTGTTCTGTTTCAACTCTGCACTCTTTCAAGCTAAACAAATCTACTTTTCTTCACTAATCAACACACACAAGTCTAACCCTCACAAACTCTTCTCTGTCTTTGACTCTCTACTCAGAACACCCTCGGCTGTCTCCTCTTCTTCCGCCATCTCATCTCAGGACTTTGATGACTATTTTAAGGAAAAGGTGGAAACCAGACGTCAGAACATCCCCTGTGTTTCCTCCTCCAATCCTACCCCGCTTCCTAACTCTCTTCCTGCCTTCCTTGACTCTTTTTCTGCTGTCTCGGAGGAGGATGTGTCACTGTTGATTTCCTCTTCTCTTTCTACCACCTGCCCTTTTGACCCCATTCCCTCTCATCTCCTAAAACCTCTTGCTCCTACTATAATCCCTACGCTCACCACATTTTTAACTCTTCTCTCTACTCTGGTACCTTTCCCTTCTCCTTCAAACATGCAACAGTAATACCATTACTCAAAAACAGCAAGTTTGAACATACCTGTCTTTCTAAGGTATAAAGGGGGAAAAGGGACTGGGGAGGGAGGAACACTCTACAGTAGTTACTGTCTAGATTAAGTTGGGGTGCTGGGACTGATAATATGTAATGAAGAAAACTCTATGAAAGAGCATAGGTGTAGGAAAAAGAAGGCCCCTAGTGTAGCACTCCCAACTGATGTAATGATGATATCATTTAAAATTAAAACTTTATTAACTGTATTTTGATTAAAAATCACTATCTAAATTGTCTCTCTCAAACTCATATCTAATTTGAATTTGAGAGAGACAATTTAGATAGTTATTTTTTGAGGAATTTGTGTTGTTTAGTCCACCATTATTTTATCATTACTACACTAATAAAGTTTTAATTTTAAATTATATCACCACTACATCAGTTGAGAGTGCTAGACTAGGGGCCTTCTTTTTCCTACAACTATGCTCTTTCATAGGGTTTCCTTCATTACCTGTCTTTCTAACTATCGACCTGTCTCCCTCCTGCTTTTTGCCTCCAACCTCCTTGAACGTCTTGTATTCTCTCGTTTTCTCCATTTTCTCAACACCTATTCTCTCCTAGACCCTCTGCAATCTGGCTTCCACACTGCTCACTCCACGGAAAAAGCCTTCAATAAAATAACTAACGACCCCCATGCTGCACAAGACAGAGGTCATTCCACTCTGCTCATACTACTTGACCTCTCTACAGCATTTGATACCGTGGACCACCCTTTTCTTCTTCACATTCTCCATACTCTTGGTATTCAGAACAAAGCTCTATCCTGGATGTCCTCCTACATCTCCCATCATACTTTCAGTGTCTCTTTTGCTAACACCTCCTCCTCCTCTATCGATCTCTCTGTCTTGGCACCTCTTCTCTTTTCTCTGTCCAAACTTTCTCTAGGTGACCTAATCACATCTCTTGGGTTTAAATATCGACTCCTCTCTCACATTCTCCCCAAACATTCAAAACGTATCGTCAAGCCTCAGAAATTATTTTTTAAATGCTGGGGATTCTTATACTGTACTGGAGCTTTCTTAGGAAAATGTGGTCTTAGGCCTTAAAGTTAGTTGTTAAGGGGAAAAGTAATACGTGCAGTTTATTTGGGGGGGTCTCACCATAAATATCATCTACTATTTTGTTTTTTTTTGCCTTTGCTTTTAATCGTGAATTAGTTATTTGTCCTTCCACTGCTCCAGCTTCCTTCCTGTTTCATCCCTGATTTCACGTATGATGTCAGAAGAACACTTAGAATTTTCAGCAGGATGCATCTGGATTCCATGACTTCCTTTCACCATCCACTATGATCCGGTGGCTAAAGGTGGACCTGGAATCATGGTTTCCAACTGAGTATAATTCCTGAAACCTAGTACATCTATAACATCTTTTCACACCTTTGTCATGGCAACAGTATTTTATCTTATAAATAAATAATATAAATAGAATTTACACCAAAAATGTACACATTCATACAAATCAATCAAAAAAGGGAGGAGAGGGGGGAGGAGGAATGGTGCAACATTCCCGAAGAGCACATTTCACATAGTAAAAATACACAATATATGACCACTGGCAAAAATGAGTAGATATATACATACATATACTTCAAATCAGATCAAATCTAATCATATCCCTCTGTCTCTTATATTTTCGGGGTTGGGTTGGGAAATGGAGAAGGTCTCATTGGAGAATATTTGACTGATTTATAAGTGGGTGTCCTTGTGTGAGGCTCATAAATCAGCCATGGCTGCCATACTTTCTGAAATTTTAAGCAGGAGTCTCTCAGACTCCCAGTAAGTCTCTCAATTTTGAGAGAGTCAGGTTCGGCTCATCCAATCCTCTGTTATGGCACAGCATTTTGCTGTCATTATATGGCTAATAAGTTTATTTTGGTATCTATCCGTGTTCTCCTGAGGTTTGTTTAAAAGACATTGTGACGGGGAGGAAAGGGTTAATACCTGATTTGCCATGCATTACTGTTGTTGCCCTGTCCCCGCCATTTTTATTCCCCATGTGCAGGCCATTCCCTGTCTGCGAGGGTAAAAGACAAGATGCCTTGCTTGCCATACCCTCTAACAAACACATGATAGCAGATCTTAAATGTAAGGCAGGATGTATTTTTTTGGAAGTCCAAGCAGGAATTACTTGGACCTCCAGCTGTGTTATGGGTGAATGAGCTTCGGTATTTTTATGACCAAGCCTTAAAGGGTTGTAATTATTTTTTTGATGGAGCCTCAAATGGCTCCCACAGATTTAGAGTCCCCCTGTCTAAAAGAGTGTCAATTATGACAAGACCCAGAGATCCATAATGTATACAATACTGGCATACTGATACACAGCAGATGTCAGGCTAGTGACACCTTTAAGACAGAGCCCAGACACAGTGGCCCCAAGAAATGGGTGTAGCCCAGGTATGCTAAGTGGCATGGGCATCAACCTGACCCATGCGCCCTGCCCACCAGACAGCCCTTTTGACCGGTCTTATGAATTGTGGGTCACTTGGCTATTCGTGGTTTTTTTTGTTCCCACGAGGGGATTGGATCCACATGTTAAAGATAGCTTTGGGCAATCTATAAATGTGGCTTCCCAATTATTCCCAGTGTGATTCCTGAATTTTAATCCATGATGTAAAGATGCAAGACTTTGTTCCAGTACAGCAACAACCAGTCCAGGAGTGAAGGGGTTAACAACCACATAACCACAGGACTTTTAAAACCAAGGCTGCATTTCTTGCACTGGCAAGCAAAGGACCATTTCTTTCGTTCCAAGGACAATTTATTTCGTTTCCTGATCCCAGTGAGTGTGGTTTTAAGTGTATTCTGCAGATGTCGTGTGTTTGTCTATTAAGGAAATACATCACAATTTATTTTGCAACTTGTTCTGTTCAATCAAGTACCCAGATAAATGTGTTGATAAAAGTTGATGTCATCGTGACAAGCTTTTAAAAAACTGGTGGCAGCTGGTGGGATACTGATTGAACCTATATTGCAGTTTCCTGCGGGCTCTGTAATATAGTGATGACCTTGTAGCTTGTGAGCTCCTCAGACAAGTAGCAACTGACACACACTTCTAAAGAGCACGAGAGACTTCACTGTTCCCTTCACCCATACTCCGAAGGCACCATGAGCGATCGCTCAGGAAGGTTCAGGTCATGGACCAGAGAGAAAGTCGTGGAGAGATGTGCGGGGTATGGCTTACCGACAGATGGGCGATCGAAAGCACAAATGGAGGAGGATTTGGAGCATCATGAGGACCGCAGGTTCCTACCAGAGGGGCAAATCACCGTAGCTGCTGTGTTGGCTGACGCTATTCAGCCCGGAGTGCAGGAGGTCCCTCCAACTCCGGGGCTGCAAGGACATGAGGAGAGTGCTAGTGACCCCCTGGTCGTGGGTGGCTTGGCGCCAGGGGTTGCGGACGAGGTAGCAGCTGCGGCTGCCGAGCGTGCCGTTCCTGGGCTCACTGCACTTCTGGCTACATGGGGAACAGGTGTTAGCACTGCGGAGCGGGTACAGCTCATGACAGCAGTGCTCGGAAGAACCCACAACTCCTACCTTGCAAACGGGGCACAAGGTCTTTCCCGGGTGGATCATCACAGTTTCAGCAAGTTCGTGGATGGCACAGATGACCTCGATGCGTTCCTGAATGACTTCGAGACGCAGTGTTCCCGGTTCCGAAATCCAAGATGGGACTGGGTGGTCAGACTGCGACCACTGTTATCTGGCAAAGCCAAACGGAGTGTGATGGGTATTCCACGCATGATGCCGATGATTATGGTCATGGGAAAAGCAAGCTGCTAACCCAGTATGCCCTGACCCCAGAATCTTACAGGGGCAAATTCCGGACAAGGGTAGTACTCCCCGGCGAGTCATACAGCACCTATGCCAGTAGTGCCAGTAGGATGGCTTTGCACGGGACTCAGTGGGTGGAGGGGAATGGGGTTACAACATTCCATACCCTGCTGGACTTATTCTTCCAAGAGCAGCTGCTGCAGCAGCTTCCCACAGATGTGAGGGGATGGGTCTATGACCATAAACCTCAGACCTATGAGGATGCAGCGAGAATGGCAGATGAGTATGTGGCCAGCCGAGTTGCAATGAAGGACCCTGTAGCACCCAAAGGAGCGGGCCATGCGGCCCAGGGCGCTAAGACTACCCCTCCTTGGACACACCAGCCGGCGGCAGCAAACAGTGCACCCAAGGCTGCAGAGTTCAAGCATGAGAGGCGGTGTTACACTTGCAACAAGGTCGGGCATTTCAGGCCAGACTGTCCGGACCGGGACCGGTCCAAAGGACCCCATCAGGGACAACGCTCACCAGCTGCAAGGCCGGTCGCCCGTGTGCGACTGGCACACACAGAGGAGCCAAGTACAGCCATGGAACCAGCCCACAGAGGGATGCCCAGCGGAGAGACTGCACTTGCCACCTCAGGACCAGCAGCTGAGAGCGGGGGACATCAGGTTGCTCCAGTCGGGATGCAGCCCAAAGATGTCCGGCAGAAGCATCTGCGGAAGGTGACCATCGGAGACCGGCAGCTGGACGGCTTGCTAGACTCCGGTGCCACCATGACTCTGGTTCGCCCTGATATGGTGCGGCCAGAGGATTTGCTCCCGGGCACCGGGATGCAAGTGACCATGCCAGACGGAGGATCGCGGTAACTCCAGGTTGCCCGGGTCTTTTTGGATTGGGGTGCCGAACGTGGCATGAGGGAGGTGGGGGTTTTGCCTGGGTTAGATGCTGAGGTCTTGCTGAGTGACGACCTAGGACACGTTACCTGTGTTTTTACCACTGAGCTGGCACCTGTTGCAGCGATCACCAGGAGCCAGTCAGCAAGGATCGCAGCAGAACCAGCCCCTGTTCCCCTGCATTTGGGACCTACAGTTCCAGTAGTGGTGGGCGCCCCTTTTTGAGGGATATGTAGCGTGGCTTGATCGCACCCGTTTCATTCTAGAAATTGATGGGGTGGTGGATCATTGGTGGGTTACAGGGGAGTTCGATGATGCAGCTTTCCTTACCCAATTGCGCCTGAGGTGGGGTAAGATTAGGCGAGGGTTAATTACGCCCAAGGGTTCCAAGGGATTAGAGGATCCCATGGAAACCGACGAGCCCCTGTCATGGGTGTTGCCGGGGAAGGCAGGATACGCTAGGTTGACTCGGACATGCCGCGCTGAGCGAGCCATAGCAGCTAAACATAAGAGGTCTCATGGGCTTGAGTACTGTTACGCCGGTGCTGCCCGCAGACCAGACCCGTTCCTTTCACTGAGGTGAGGAACGTATAGAAGCACGCACCCGCAGAAAAGGGAGCGTGTCCGGAGTGTGGTGATATTGGCGTTGCCCGGCCAGGTGTATTTCGCTAGCAATACTTGCCGGTACCGGTGTAGAAATGCCGTTATCGTTGCCGTTAACCAAGGTCTGGGATTGGAGAATACGGGAAGGTCGTTTGTCCAAGCAGGGGTCTAGAGCCAGAGAGAGACGTCCGCCAAGCCAAGTCGTAACCTGAGTGAATGAGAGAGAAAACGCCAGAGTAGTAATCCAAGTGAAAACTATGTCGAGCAATGAATGATAGGAAGGACTGGCATTATAAAGTGTGGCTGACCAATCAGAAGTGAAGGCAGACCTGGAGGACTGCGTGGAGCCATCCTGGATAAGTTCCCTTGATTGGCAGGCAGGTGAGGACTCTTGTCTTGACAGGAGATCATATTACTGTGTTGGGGGCGGGTCTTCACTGCCAGAGCAGTGAATAAATTAACTTCGCCCGGCGCGCGCTGTTCAGGCGCGCGCCCGAGCAACATGGCGGCCGCGTGAGGTACTGCAGGAAACCGGGGACGCCGAGGACGACGGGGAGCCCCCAGAACCGACGGAGGTGAGTAGCGCTGGCGAGGGGTGCGCGCCACGGCAGCGGGAGGGAATCTATCAGCAGAGGAACCAGGGCGCGGGCGCCGCGATCCCTGATTCCTCACAAGTACCCTTATGTCCCTGAACCTCTGATGAGGGATATAGAAGACAACCAGGAGAGCTGACATCGAATACTATATCGTAAATAAGGGAGGTGCCATTAAGGGAGATCGGGCCGAGCAGCGAATTGAGCAGTTAATACGGATTTGGAAAATTGGGCGCAGTGTCTACATGCACAAAGTAGTATACTGTAATGAGCGAGGCCTGCCCCGGGAGTATAGTGTTACGGTGACAAATGCTGCGGGAAGGGAGGTGAAGAAGCCAGACCCTAGACACTATTACTAAATTGCGCAATAGCGTGTCTGTGGTTAGTCTAGCGCTTCCTGCTGGTCAGTGAGCGTAACATTATAGCATTATTATGTGAATGAAATGATGTTTGACAATTTATTTGTGTGTTCTTTTGCAGTGTTTCCTGGTGCAAGGTACACCAATTTTAGGTCCCAGCCAGGACGGTGGGGATTCACCAGGGGGAGTATGTAGCCATGCATAATAATGGACTGCAGACATCTTCCCTGTTGGCAGTAAACCCTGGTAAGTACAGGCCTGCCAGCAGTAGTTATGGAGGTTTTCCCGCACACCCTGGTGAGGTGCCCTGTGTATGGAAGGGAGTGGCTACATGCTCTGAGTCCCTGGATAGTGACATCAGAGATATGCCTGCCCCCTGAGGTATAAAGGGCACAACACTGTCAGTTAAGTGTTGTTGAAAAGCAGTGGTTGCAGTTGTTGCACAGGGAGTGCAATATAGTTTCGTGACCCTAGTGCTGTAACTAGTGGCACGAATATTCTAATCAAGCCTGTCTAGGCCACACTGTGTTCAGGGACCTGGCACAGGGGTGATCTCCCGAAAGGGAGAGGGGATCCCACTCCAATTGAGGAGGGCAGTACCTAGCAAAGGGACAGCACGGAGGAATGTGCGGCTGAAGCTGAGAGCTGCATTGGGCAGTCTACTGTAATCAGATCATCAATAAAGATGCCCTTGTTAAAGAAACCCCCACTGTGTGAGTGTGAGATTACTCTACAGTGGCAGTCACCACCGAGAAGGAGTTCCTCACCTGGACCATCTCCCTGCAGAAGCATAGATCCTGATGAGGTGGAGGCGCTGCACATGATGTAAGTTGGACTCGCACCCACTACCTCAGATACCTGTCCTGATGACATCCCCTAATACCATCAAGCGGGAGACTCAGGAGTCCTGTTACTTGCAGGTGCACCACCATACACGATCACGTAATCTGGACTGGTTAGACCACACGGGCCAATGTGAGATTGGGTGGGTCAGACAAGGGGGTCCAGCCGTTACATATATATAGTCAATGAAAAAATAATTTGCACTCACGGTTTCTCAAATGAAGGCAGATGCTCGTCCCATATAGAAACATGTACAGGGTAACCAGGGAAATCCAGGTAACAAAGAGACAGCACACCGCAATATAATGAAGTAAATAAAGTGTATTAACAACACAGGGCAGCCAACGTTTCGGTCCTCAGAGTAGGACCTTCCTCAGGTCCCACTATATATGTATATATAATTTATTTTTTATTTTTATTTTTTTAAATAGATAACCATATTTTATCAGGAAAAAAAATGCATTGAGAGTTGTCTCTTGTTTTCAAGTATATCCTGGGTACAAAATAAGTTGACAACATTACAAGTTAAAGTTACTGTACAAAATGTTTAATGTAGGAAACAGACAAAGTCTTGAAATAATTTAGACAGGAGGCAGTTTTGAGAGACTGCAATACATTATTTTTCAGAAGAGGAGTGTTTGCAAAGAGATGGAAGAGCAACCAGATCCTTTATTGAACCTTGGAACATATTAATGTTTCTGGAGGTGAATCTAAGGAGATAAGTGCTTTTTACAGAAGGGATGAGAAAGCTGCTCAGATATTTGGGTAACTTTTCCAAAAAGTATTTGCAGGTAAGACAGGAAAGATGTATGTTGCATCTGGACTTGAGGGATAGCTAATCTAGTCCAATTAATATATCACAATGATGGGTGTTGAAGTAACATAATAAGACACAATAGCATATTGAGTTGTAAAGAATGTCACGTTTGCTGAGGTAAATTTTCTGTGCTGTACCATACACTATATCCCCATAGTCAATAATTGGCATTAGCATCTGCTGTGCAATGGACTTTCTGATCAATAATTTTATGTGGGGTTTAATTCTATTAAGTAGACCTAGTTTGTAATAGATTTTGCATTGTCAATATGAAAACCGAATATTGGGTGGAAGCCTAGCCACATATCCAAAGATTTAAAGACAGTAACTGAGACAAGTTTAGCGTTAAAGCTGGTTATGATCAGGAGCTCTGTCATGAGAAGCTTTAGAAATGTAGTCTTATTCACAAGTACTATAGTTACTGTTTGTCACAGTTTAAAAACAGTTTATTTTGCGTTTTCCAGTTTTAAACCTTTGAAAAATCAGATTGCAGTACATTTTAAAGTTCAGAGAGGCTAGGGCTGTGTGCATAAATTAATAAATGATAGTATCATCAGCATACATGTGCATCGAAGTTGTCTTTAAAATGGCGGGCAGGTCATTTATAAAGACAGAAAATAAACAAGGTCCACAGAACCGAGCCTTGGAGCCTGAGATGGACATGTATTGGTTTCTTTTAAATACATAAGTGATAAACCAGTTTAAAGCATGTGGGACAATACTAGAGTACTGAAGTTGGCTTAACATAATAACATTATATGATTTTCTTATACTGTACCTTCATATTTTTACAAACATTTCCACATGAGGACTTATGCAAAAGTAATTAAATCAATTTATATTTATTAAACAGATAAAACCATCATTAAAAAGTATAGTTTAGTTAAAGGCAAGCTATTATGGTAGTGAACATGTAACAGTAACACACAGTATATATATATAGTAGTACAGTATATGTAAATATATATATTTTTTATTATTATTATTTTTATTTTTTATTATTATTATTATTATTATTATTTTTTGTAAACCTCAAGAGATGAAACAATACTGTGGTTCCCATTCTGACAATTTCTACAATACTTTCAACAACCTCTGTAGGGTTCGGATAGCAAGAGCTGTTCTGTCCCTGCAGAGTGAAAAGTGATTAGGTAAGCAAGAAAAGATAGCTATAGATGTTATCTTGGTTTATTTACTAAGATTATTCAACAAACTAATGTATATCATCCATCAGTTCTGTCTGAGTAAGGGATTTATAGTTGTTTTTCCACTACTGATAATCACTTCTGGGGAAAACGTCCATCAACCACTGGAAACATGCCTGACACATAATAAATGCATTCCTGCAGTGTGGGACTAGTTATCACTGTTTGGAGAGAAACTGCATCTAAATCCAGCAGTGTGCTGGTTAATTGCACACAGGCAATCAACCAAACTCCCCTTGGCTGATTAGGACTCTTAGAAAAAGCCTGATGTGAGAAACAGGAGAGAGATTTCTTAACTCACATTTGGGCTGGCATAAAGAGAAAGAAGACTGCAGAGATCTCCTTAGCCCATAACTGGGTTGACCTGAGGAAAATATGATGTGTTGATTCACACAGAAGGACTCTATGCGGACAGCAAGACAATGGGACAAGACCTCTGTACCTGGACACAGAGAGTGCCATAGCACACAAGGATGCTGACACAGGAGAACAGAGAGGCCTTCCCATGCAGCAAAACAACAGCAGAAACAGATAAGAGACTTTTGTGTTGGACGGTTGTGTGTGTGTGTGTATGTATATATATATATATATATATATATATATATATATATATATATATATAAATATAAGGGGAAAAAAGCGCCAAATCCTAGTGCATTACTGTGCAAAATAGATATATTTAATTCCCAAAAATCTCAATAAAAATGAACTCACAAACATAAAACAATTAAAAGCATTGTATGAGTAATACTCATGCTCCTAGGACCAGGAAACGCTGCTTTGCTGCTGTAGTCCCTCCGTGACTCCACTGGAACAGATTGCTGCCTCCGTTGTTCACTGCCTGCAGGAACTGACGTATCAGGCACTCCACGATGGTCTCTCCCCCGGTATACACCAAACAGTTGATCTTTAGTTCTCAAAAGGCAAAAAACAATGTGTTGGCAATTTAAATTGTACAGGGAACCGATTGTGCTGGCAAGTATTTAGTGATGTGGATGCAACATCAGGTGTTCACATGTGTATTCAATCGGTTCCACGTACAATTTAAATTGCCAACACATTGTTTTTTGCCTTTTAACTAATTAAGCTAATTGGATTTGGGAGGTATATAATATGAGACACCACACACCCAGAGTCCATCCCCTGAAGAAGTCTGTAAATCAGATGAAACGCGTAGGGAAGGTGTGCAGTGGACTTTGCAACGCTTGCCATTGAAATGCTGAGTATCTGTACCGGTCCGGTAATTAGAACGGTTCCCGTGACGTCACCCGCTGGTCCGCGACTTCAACCGTCCCCGGTGGGAACTAAAGATCAACTGTTTGGTGTATACCGGGGGAGAGACCATCGTGGAGTGCCTGATACGTCAGTTCCTGCAGGCAGTGAACAACGGAGGCAGCAATCTGTTCCAGTGGAGTCACGGAGGGACTACAGCAGCAAAGCAGCGTTTCCTGGTCCTAGGAGCATGAGTATTACTCATACAATGCTTTTAATTGTTTTATGTTTGTGAGTTCATTTTTATTGAGATTTTTGGGAATTAAATATATCTATTTTGCACAGTAATGCACTAGGATTTGGCGCTTTTTTTTCTTATATTTTTCTATGCAGGTGGAGAGGGAGGTCGTTGTGCCCTTTTAAGAAGCTGCCTGTTGGTCCTAATAGTGCTACTGTCACTCCCCAATTATTGGACTTATTTGTTGGACTCTAGAGGACTATCTGCATTGAGCAGATTAAGGCAAAGTTCACAGCACCACACAATAATTTTTTTGTATAATTGTATGTTTTTAGCTTTTTTTTTTATATTGGACATTCACAGTGCATTTTTGGTATATTAATTAATTTCATTATTTAGGATATATTGCATTGGTATATCATTATATTAATTCATTAATATCATGTTGATGTATTTATGATTTATTACCGGTTCAATTAATTTTATATATCCTATACTTCTGGCTTTCCACACACGAGCGCAGACCCTTAATGTATATATATATATATATATATATATATATATATATATATATATATATACAGTGTTCGACAATCCTATACATTTACACGCCCGGGGCGGGTGGATTTAACCCCCGGGCGAGTAACTATTGGTCCAAGCAGAACACGTCTTTTGTTTTTTTAAATTTTCCCTGCTCGCGCTGGCTGAAAAAAAAAATACTCCCCCTACCTGACTGCAGATTGGCGCGCGCTCCCAGGCTTTGTGGGCGCGTGGCCAGGCTCTATATGAGCCAGCCCCCAACGAGCAGCCATTCTTTTCCCATGGAGGATGGAGGACACAGTAAGTATTATCTGTGCCTTCCCCCACCTCCCTCAGGGGTTCCCCCAACTCCCACCTCCTGCAGTTATGGTGATGGGAGCGGGGATGCCCCCTCATGTCCCCGCTTCCCCCGGTCCCGTGTCAGAGAGCGCGGCGGGTGATGGGAGCGAGGGATGCCCCCTCATGTCCCCGCTTCCCCCCCGCGCTTCCCCCTGGTCCCGCATCAGAGAGCGCGCCAGGTGATGGTAGTGGGGATGCCCCCTCATGTCCACGCTTCCCCCGGTCCCGTGTCAGAGAGCGCAGCGGGTGATGGGAGCGGGGATGCCCCCTCATGTCCCCGCTTCCCCCTCCCCGCTTCCCCCCGGTCCCGTGTCAGAGAGCGCGCTGGGTGATGGGAGCGGGGATGCCCCCTCATGTCCCTGCTTCCCCCGCTTCCCCCCGGTCCCGCGTCAGAGAGCGCACCGGGTAATGGGAGCGGGGATGCCCCCTCATGTCCCCGCTTCCCCCGGTCCCGTGTCAGAGAGCGCGGCGGGTGATGGGAGCAAGGGATGCCCCCTCATGTCCCCGCTTCCCCCCCCCCGCTTCCCCCTGGTCCCGCGTCAGAGAGTGCGCCAGGTGATGGTAGTGGGGATGCCCCCTCATGTCCACGCTTCCCCCGGTCCCGTGTCAGAGAGCGCAGCGGGTGATGGGAACGGGGATGCCCCCTCATGTCCCCGCTTCCCCCTCCCCGCTTCCCCCCGGTCTCGTGTCAGAGAGCGCGCCAGGTGATGGCAGTGGGGATGCCCCCTCATGTCCACGCTTCCCCCGGTCCCGTGTCAGAGAGCGCAGCGGGTGATGGGAGCGGGGATGCCCCCTCATGTCCACGCTTCCCCCGGTCCCGTGTCAGAGAGCGCGGCGGGTGATGGGAGCGAGGGATGCCCCCTCATGTCCCCGCTTCCCCCCCCCCGCTTCCCCCTGGTCCCGCATCAGAGAGCGCGCCAGGTGATGGCAGTGGGGATGCCCCCTCATGTCCACGCTTCCCCCGGTCCCGTGTCAGAGAGCGCAGCGGGTGATGGGAGCGGGGATGCCCCCTCATGTCCCCGCTTCCCCCCGGTCCCGCGTCAGAGAGCGCGCCGGGTGATGGGAGCGGGGATGCCCCCTCATGTCCCTGCTTCCCCCGCTTCCCCCCGGTCCCGCGTCAGAGAGCGCGCTGGGTGATGGGAGCGGGGATGCCCCCTCATGTCCCTGCTTCCCCCGCTTCCCCCCGGTCCCGCGTCAGAGAGCGCGCCGGGTGATGGGAGCGGGGATGCCCCCTCATGTCCACGCTTCCCCCGGTCCCGTGTCAGAGAGCGCAGCGGGTGATGGGAGCGGGGATGCCCCCTCATGTCCCCGCTTCCCCCTCCCCGCTTCCCCCCGGTCTCGTGTCAGAGAGCGCGCCGGGTGATGGGAGCGGGGATGCCCCCTCATGTCCCTGCTTCCCCCGCTTCCCCCCGGTCCCGCGTCAGAGAGCGCGCCGGGTGATGGGAGCGGGGATGCCCCCTCATGTCCCTGCGGAGCAGGAGATGGACGGGGGGGGGGGAGAGCGCGTGGTGGTGCTGGTCACGGCCTTTCCAAAAGTTGTCTAGAGAGAGAGTGAGTGTGTGTTGGCATGGGAGAATGTGTGTGTGTATATGGGAGAGTGTGTGTGTGTGTGTGTGTGTGTGTATATATATCGGTGTGTATATGTGTGTGTGTGTATATGGGTGTGTGTGTGTAGATATGGGTGTGTGTGTGTATATATGGGTGGGGGGGTGTATATATGTGTGTGTGGGTGTGTGTATATATATATATATATATATGTGGGAGTGTGTGTATATATGTGGGAGTGTGTGTGTATATGTGGGAGTGTGTGAGTGTATATGTGGGAGTGTGTGTGTATATGTGGGAGTGTGTGTGTATATGTGGGAGTGTGTATATATGTGGGTGTGTGTGTGTGTGTGTATATGTGTGTGTGTGAGTGAATATATATGGGAGAATGTGTATGTGTGACACCAGAGGTACCCCCCCCCCAATCAGTAACCCACCCCTGCCCCGGTCAGTCACCCACCCCTGCCCTGGTCAGTCACCCACCCCTGCCCTGGTCAGTCACCCACCCCTGCCCCAGTCAGTCAGTCAGTCACCCCTGCCCCGGTCAGTCAGTCACCCCTGCCCCGGTCAGTCAGTCACCCCTGCCCAGGTCAGTCAGTCACCCCTGCCCCGGTCAGTCAGTCACCCCTGCCCTGGTCAGTCAGTCACCCCTGCCCCGGTCAGTCAGTCACCCCTGCCCCTCTCTCTCTGGTCTTCCTTGTCTCCCCTCTCTCTGGTCTCCCCCCTCTCTGGTCTCCCCCGTCTCTGGTCTCACCTCTCTCTGGTCTCCCCTCTCTCTGGTCTCACCTCTCTCTGGTCTCACCTCTCTCTGGTCTCCCCTCTCTCTGGTCTCCCCTTTCTCTGGTCTCCCCTCTCTCTGGTCTCCCCCGTCTCCCCTCTCTCTGGTCTCCCCTCTCTCTGGTCTCCCCCATCTCCCCTCTCTGGTCTCCCCTCTCTCTGGTCTCACCGTCTCCCCTCTCTCTGGTCTCACCGTCTCCCCTCTCTCTGGTCTCCCCCGTCTCCCCTCACTCTGGTCTCCCCATCTCCCCTCTCTCTGGTCTCCCCTCTCTCTGGTCTCTCTCTCCCCTCTCTCTTTCTCTCCCCTCTCTCTTTCTCTCTCCCCCCTCTGTCTCCTTCTCTCTCCTCTGTCTCCTTCTCTCTCCTCTGTCTCTTTTTCTCTCTCCTCTGTCTCTTTTTCTCTCTCCTCTGTCTCTTTTTCTCTCTCCTCTGTCTCTTTTTCTCTCTCTTCTCTGTCTCTTTTTCCCTCTCCCTCCTCTGTCTCTTTTTCTCCCCCCCTCTCTCTTTCTTTCCCCTCTCTCTTTCTCTCCCCCTCTCTCTCTCTATCCCCCTCTCTTTCTCTCTCCCCCTCTCTTTCTCTCCCCCTCTCTTTCTCTCTCCCCCTCTCTTTCTCTCCCCCTCTCCCTCCCCCCCCTCTTTCTCTCACCCTCTCTCTCTCCTCCTCTCTCTCTCTCCCCCTCTCTCTCTCTCTCCCCCTCTCTGTATCTGGATATCTTATTTACCCTATATATCTTAACTGTCCTATACTACACCAAAATAACTTATACTGCTTTCTTCCAGATCTGACTCAAGCTTCACACAGAAGACATCGGAACCCCCCCTAACCCAGAAGACAGGTAGGGAACACATCCCCTCCAACTTATAACATTGTGGGAATGAGGTACTGCTGCGGCCGAGTTTATTCGAGCATTTGCCCGTTCTCGGCCGCAGCAGTAACCTGGCGCGCGCCGGAGGGTGCCGGGCGCGCGCCGAAGCAGCGGAGGAGCGCCCTCCAATCGGGGCGCTCTCCCTCCCGCTGCCGGGTCCGCCGGGTCCCCCGGAACCCCCTGCCACCGTCCCCCACATCGCGGGACACCAGGGCTCCCTCGGGGAGCCCTGGACGCGCGTGCAGGGGGCGCAGGCACCCGATGACGCGTGACTGCGCATCGGTGATGCGCGGCATGCTGAGGGAGTGCGGCTAGCATGCCGGGGCATCCCCCGGCTTGCGGTGCTAGCCGTGCTCGGATAAAACGTGTCGGTAGTGTACCTGGGCATTGAGGGACTGCGGATCAGGTAAGATCCCAGGCGGGATTACTGCTTTAGATATTGTGAAGCGGGGACGTCCAGACACTGGTTAAGGGGTTCAGGAAACTAGTCATTCACCTGTGGCTTTTATTTCTAGATCCGACATTTACATACTTACACACACACACACACACACACACACACACGTTACAAGGACTAATTGTAGTATAATGTAATAAATACATTTGTCAAAAACGAATGTTGTTCTGACTAGGAATTTATTAAATGTATTTTATTTATATATTTTATTTTAAAGCGGGGTTGGGGGCGGGGTTAGGGGCGGGACTAGGTGGCAAGTAGATTTTTTGGTTGGGCGAGTAGATTTTTGGGTGATTTGTCGAACAGTGTGTGTGTGTGTGTGTGTGTGTGTGTGTGTGTGTGTGTGTGTGTGTGTGTGTGTGTGTGTGTGTGTGTGTGTGTGTGTGTGTGTGTGTGTGTGTGTGTGTGTGTGTTTAGAAAGGACTGGAGTAAAGGTTTAGCTATTCTCCAAAGTGGAGTAGGCCTTTATTTTGCTTGTTTTTGTATGTTTTGCCTTGTTAAAGGAACAGGCGCAATAAAGCCGGGATTTAATTTCAACCTAATCGGTCTTCATTAAATGTACCTCTGCACACATCTCTTGTCTCCGCTGCCTTGGGGGATGTTGCGGGTGGCGGTGGGCTCGCGGATGGCTCCCTCTGCAGGGCGCCGCCATGTTGTGTGTGTGTGTGCGTGCACGTGTGGAAGTTTGCACATGCGCAGTAAGCTAGTTGCACGCGGTGGCCATAGGGAAGAGGCTCCGCGGGAACTACAGTTCCCATCAGGCATAGGGACAAGTATGCCAGGTGCCCAGCACAGCCAATGGGGCTTGTTGATTCTCCTGCTCTAGGAAGTGATACAGTTCGCGCGCTGGGAGTTCAGGCAGTTGGGATCCGGACAGAGAGGGTGAAGGTAGGGTCCAGGGAGCAGTGCTCCCGGGACTAGGCCAGATTCCCCCAAGGTCCAAGGTAGATCCCCTGATTCAAAGTAGTTGGCGTATACAGTGCATGCTGTAGGGACAGGCCTCAGAAGGGACCCTTTCCCAGTAGTGAGTCAGTGAGAGGCATGTGCTGCAGGACTTTAACTCTGCAGGAGAAGCGCGACCTATTGCCTGTAAGCAAACCAAGCACACTTCAACATAGACTATTCTAAGAGGTACATTCCAGCTGAAAGCCCTTCCAGAAGCATCCGCCTACGGAGTTTCACAGCTGATGAGCCAGAGGATTTCGGAGTGAACCATGCTGTGGATCAACGGAGCCTATCACTAATTGACCTGGCCTGGACTGAGATCAGGGAGGTATTGTTCAAGTGCACCAACAGCCCCAACACACCGAGGGAAGCGCGCTATTCCACATATACTCTTTGGGGGAGGGACTGGCTTGTGGACATTACGGGGTTAAGTGCCCAGGCACTCAAGTACTTTGGGGGTTCCACCCGGGAGGTATTATTGTGGGACAAGGCCTTGCATGGCTGGGTTATGTTTGAGGTGTATTATCTGTGTTAGTAAATACTGTTATCGTATACCAGTGTGTGATTACTGTGTACATTGGTTCCGGTGAGGGGCTCCTCCCACTAAATTGGGATCCCTCCTGGTGGAGGAGCTGCACCAAGATGATTAGTATACCCCAGGCTCCCAGTGGTGGATGCTCAGACCTCCTGGTAATCCAAACAGGTAACAGCAGCACGGGTAGTTCTGTATTCAGGAGGTACAAGGGCTACACTTTGTCTAGCACCAACCATGGATGTAGCACTTTAGACACAATTTAAAATCATGGGACCACATATACAGATGATATACAGGGGTATACTTGAAAATGAGAGGTAACTCTCAATGTATTACTTAAGTAATAATCCCTGAAGAACAGGGCATTACTGGCCAATAATTTATTTTTATTTATTTATAAAATATTTTACCAGGAAGTAATACATTGAGAGTTACCTCTCGTTTTCAAGTATGTCCTGGGCACAGAGTAAAACAAATAATACATGGTTACAAGTACAGTTACATAAATGAACAGGGTATACATTATATACAAGACATTGCGTGCACAGTTAAAGAAAATATATATTATGAGCGTATGAAACAGATACAGACCAGATTAAAGTGTGAGACAGCCTTAGATTTGAAAGAACTTAAACTGGTGGTGGATGTGAGAGTCTCTGGTAGGTTGTTCCAGTTTTGGGGTGCACGGAAGGAGAAGGAGGAACGGCCGGATACTTTGTTGAGCCTTGGGACCATGAATAGTCTTTTGGAGTCTGATCTCAGGTGATAAGTGCTGCATGTGGTAGGGGTGAGGAGCTTGTTCAGGTAGCTGGGTAGCTTGCCCAGAAAGTATTTGAGGGTGAGACAGGAAAGGTGAACTTTGCGCCTAGACTCTAGTGATGACCAATCTAGTTCTTTGAGCATTTCGCAGTGATGTGTGTTGTAGTTGCATTGGAGAACAAAACGACAAATTGAATTGTAGAGGGTGTCAAGTTTGCTAAGGTGGGTTTGAGGAGCCGAGCCATATACTATGTCTCCATAGTCAATAATTGGCATTAGCATCTGCTGTGCAATACGCTTTCTGACCAGGAGACTTAGGGAGGATTTGTTCCTGTAAAGTACCCCTAGTTTGGCATAGGTCTTGGTTGTCAGGGTATCAATGTGCATCCCGAATGTTAAGTGGGAGTCAAACCATAAGCCCAGGTATTTAAAACTAGTGACAGGTGTTAGGGTGGTGTTAGCGTTGGTTCTAACCAGGAGCTCAGTCACTGGAAGCTTTACAAATTTAGTCTTGGTCCCAAATACCATTGTTACAGTCTTGTCAGTGTTTAAAAACAGTTTGTTTTGAGAAATCCAGTTTTCGAGTCTCAAAAATTCAGACTGAAGTATGTGTTGAAGGTCAGAGAGGCTATGGCTGTGTGCGTATAGGATTGTGTCATCTGCATACATGTGTATTGAGGCTTCCTTACAAGCTGTGGGAAGATCATTAATGAACACTGAGAAGAGTAGGGGCCCCAGAACAGAGCCTTGCGGGACACCACAGGTGATATCCAGGGGGTTGGAGTTAGAGCCTGAGATGGACACATGTTGGGATCTTCCTGATAGGTAGGACTGAAACCAGTTTAAAGCATGTTTCCCTATTCCAGAGCTCTGGAGTTTGTTAAGCAGGATAACATGATCAACTGTGTCAAAAGCCTTTGCAAAATCTAGGAATACTGCACCAGTGAGTTGTCCCCGTTCCATTTCACACTGGATTTCATTGCAAACTTTTAGCAGGGTAGTTACGGTGGAGTGTTTGGGACGAAACCCAGACTGGAATTGGCTAGGGAAATTTGTCTTGGTGTAGAAATCGCTTAATTTGGAGTGGACACATTTTTCCATAACTTTGGATAGAATTGGAAGAAGTGAGATTGGCCTGTAGTTTGAGACAGTGTTTTTGTCCCCACTTTTGAAGATTGGGACAACTCTGGCAGTTTTCCAGATCTTAGGGATATGGCCTGCAGACAGGATAGAGTTGACTATGGACGCAATTGGTTTGGCAATGGCTGGGGCACCAAGTCGAAGGAACCTAGATTGTAGTAAGTCGGGTCCACATTGGCTGCTTAGTTTTAGTTTGAGGAGCGCTTGTGTAATCTCCTCTTCAGATACTAGGCTAAATTGAAAATTGTGGGCAGTGTTGGGAGGGGGTGGGACTGTAGGGATACTCCCAGGATGAGATTCATGTTTGGGGTTTGTGCTGCGTTTCGCTAATAAGTTAGTGGCACACCCCACAAAGTAATCATTGAATGCATTTGCAATGTCAGTGGGGTTTGTCAGAGTAATATCCCCCTTAGTGATATTACTTGGTTGTTGATGGTTAGGAGGCTGGAATATATTGTTGATAACCTTCCAGAAGTTAGCTGGGTTTGATGTATTTTGGTGTAGATTGTCAGAGTAATATTGGGCTTTTGCATGCCTTATTTGCCTTGTGCACATGTTCCGCATGCATCTGTAGTGATTGAGATCCTTGGTAGTGCCAGTTACTTTGTAGCTTTTCCACAAGGCATCCCTGAACTGGTAGAGTGCTATAAGGTCAGTTGTAACCCATGGAAGGTGGGCCCCCCGTACCCTTATTTTGCGTAGTGGAGCATGGGTATCACAGAGTTTTAAGAACTCGGATTGGAAATAGTCGAGCGCAGAATCGGGGTCGGGAATTAAATCGAATCTGTGCCATGGGCAGTTGGTAAGGTCATCCAGAAACTGTTGTGGGTTAAAGTTTTTTAATGTTCTAGTGAGGAGAACTTTAGGGCTTTATTGGGGCGGTTTAATTTTCCTTACACAGTACACTATTGCAAGGTCACTGAAAATGTCAGGAAGGATGCCAGATGATTGGATTCTGCTGGGGTTTGAGGAGAGAATCCAGTCTAGCAAGGAATGGTTATGCGATTTCAGGTTTATCCGTGTGGGTTGGGAAATGAGTTGTGATAGGTTAAGTGACTTGAGTTGTATCTGGATTTTGTGGTTTTTAGGGTCAAGCTAATTGAAGTTGAAATCCCCAAGAACTAGCAGCTCACTCTTCTCATTCAGAGAGGAAATGGAGCCAAGAAATTGGGTGATATCAGTCAGGGATTGTAGAGGGGCTTTAGGGGGGCGGTAGATGCCAGCGAGCAAGATGGGCTTAGAAAAGGGGAGGCAGATTTTGCCAACTAGAGTTTCAAAAGAGGGTGGGCTTGGTGGGCAATTTAACAGTGTAAATTGTAAGGTGTCTGCAATATAAAATAACACCCCACCTCCTCTCTTTGACCTATCTCTCCTAAAAATGGAGTATCCCTGAATGGCAATATGTGCATCAGGGGTTTTAGGGGTTAGCCATGTTTCTGTAAGAACGATGGCTTTAGATTTATGCATAAGGCACCATGCCCTTAGTTCATCCAGTTTGGGCAGCAGGCTCCGGATATTTATACAGTATGGGCGACAGATAGGCCTTTTTGGAACTTAAAGGTGGAATTCTCAGGGGCATGGGACAGAGCTGAAATGGGAGGACCTGGATTAGGTTCAATATCACCTGCTAAAGAGAGTAATAGTATGAGTAGAAATTTGGTTAGTTGTTTGCAAGTTGTACATTTGTGGTGTTTGCCATTAGAGTGAGCAGTGGTTGGTGTGCTGGTTTTTAGAGTTCTCCACCAACATTCAGTAGATAGTGCAAGGCTTTTGAGTAGTCCAGGGTGTATGGTGATGTTGGGTGTAGGCCAGGATGGAGGAGTTTGTAGTGGATAGAGGGAGTAACATCTCCATGAGGCCAGGAGAAAGAAAACAATTGAAATACATAGCAGGTTCATGATGCCAGAGGTAGGCAGTGCTGCAAGGAGCTGGTGTGAGCAGAGTGAGTGTGAGCAGACTAAACAGCAGGTGTGTGCCTGTTCCTTGTCAAATGTTTAGCTGTATTGCAATGCTAGAGTCAATTCAGGGTTTCGGTGTATTGTGCAGTCAGTTTTGGGAGAGACTGCAGTAAATAAGTTGTAAAGGGGTGGGGGGTTGAAATAGGCAGGTTAGCAAGCATGGGATCATAGTGTGATCTGAATAGCTTACCGTTTGTTGGCTTGAGTAAAAGAGTGTGCAGTAGATCCAGTCCCCAGTCACCTCTAGTCAAACTGTAGTCTAACTGTATTTATCACTTAAAAACCTCACTTTAAATGCCTCACTGCCTAATGCAGTTCCTGCCCAATGTAGCAAAGGTGTTGGTATTATACAGATAAAAGCAGTCACATGACCCTCCCCAATCAGTCAGCTTGTTCCATTTGGTCAATTAACAGCACAGAGTTAAGAGGGGGAAAAAAAACACTTTTTACATTCAAACATACTAACTTATATCAATTCTACAAGGCCACAGTCAGGCTTTTACACAGGATTTGCACAGCATCAGGAACATACTTATATCAATTCTACAAGGCCACAGTCAGGCTTTTACACAGGATTTGCACAGCATCAGGAACATACTTATATCAATTCTACAAGGCCACAGTCAGGCTTTTACACAGGATTTGCACAGCATCAGGAACATACTTATATCAATTCTACAAGGCCACAGTCAGGCTTTTACACAGGATTTGAACAGCATCAGGAACATACTTATATCAATTCTACAAGGCCACAGTCAGGCTTTTACACAGGATTTGCATAGCATTAGGAACATACCTGTGAAGAGAATGCAATTAGATCCATGTCATATCAGCTGAGGTTATTGGTCATTGCATTGCAAGGCGAAGCCAAGGGACTTTAACCAAGCCAGGGCATTATTGGCCAGTAATGCCCTGTTCTGAGGGGATTATTACTATTATAGGCTAAATGTAGACTTTTTTCAGAAATAATAGACACTTTTGTATAGTTATATAGATTTTTTTATTAAAATAAAATGGTAAATACATGAATCCACCTCTATATACTCTTACACTGCAGATATCTATATCCACACACTGCCGCCCCCTATGTACACACACACACAGACACACACACAGACACACACACACCACACACACCACACACACCACACACACCACACACACCACACAGCAGCTCAACACACAACACAGCAGATCTACACACACACAAACTGCTGCTACACATACACACAGCACAGCACCTCCTCACACACAGCCACACACACACACACAGCCACACACATACACACACACACTGGAGCTCTACACACACACAACACAGCACCTCTACACACAACACAACACCTCTACACACAACACAGATCCCCTACACACAACACCTCTACACACAACACAGAACCTCTACACACACAAACTGCTGCTACACACAAAAACTGCTGCTACACACACAAACCGCTGCTACACACACAAACTGCTGCTACACACAAATACAACACAACAGCACAGCACACAGACAGCTGCAACTACACTCAAACACTGCTGCTGCTGCTGCTGACACACACACACACACACACACACACACACACACACACACACACACACACAGAAACTTCAGCCAGAAACAAACTGCAGACAGACACTCACTTGCTTTGCAGACTCCCTCTCTCCCCCACCCCACTAATTCAACTGAATCTGCTCAGTTCACCTAGCAAGGGGGAGGAGTCAACCCGTGGCTGAAACTTTATAACCAATCCCCTGCCCTGTCTCAGAGCTGTTCCTACTTTTAGACCAATCCCCTGCCCTGTCTCAGCTCTTCTGAAAGCTGATTGGCTGAAAATAATCACATTGAAATCAACACTTTGCAAGCAGCTAAATTTCCGGGCATTACTGATTGGATAATGACAGGAATTTTAACCAATCAGAGGGCAGGAATTTCAATAATGCCCGGAATTTGACTGCTTTAGCCTATAATTCCTGGTAAAACATTATTATAATACATAGTACAGACAAAAAAATGAGTCTGAAGATATATAAAATAATGAACATGTGTTTTCCATCTCTCAAATCACACAGTTAGGGTAGATCATGTTACAGTAGTTGATGCATTTCTTAAAGATTACATTACCTCATCAGCGGAAAAAAAATATATGGAGTGTTAAATTGCAAGGCTGAAGTTACCTTTAGAAATTAGTGAATGTATTAAAATTTGGTGCAGAAATATTGTGATGATTATTTGTAAATATGAGCACTGCCGCCAAATATATGTCTGCTCGGTCTTTGTAAAACAAAAAAACAAATGGGTCCAAATGTATGCAATTCTGCCAGTGGTCACTATTTGCACATTTTAGTGAAAGTCCTTTTTTATGAGTCACACCCAAAACATACCTTTAAACAACACATGGAGAGAGATAACTGTGCATAAAAAGAAACACACCTGAGATACCTGGGAAGTATGCTAATGTGGCTATGCAATGTATATATTCAAATATGTTAGATTAGAAGATCTCCCAGGTATCTCAGGTGTGCTGATTTTTGTACATAGGTACAGTATCTCTCCAAAAAGGGTATGGCATTGTAAGAGATGTGTGCAGAAGTTTTGAAAACAGGAAGCGTTTTTAAGGAAAAATCAAAATAGGCTTCTATTAGCCAGAACCTTCAAAACAAAAACAACTTGGGATCAAGATATGTATATGGATCTCTCACTGAAGAAACTACATAACCCCTATCTAGGGGTTGGGGGGCTAAGCCCCTTACAAACAACAAAAGGCAAAACAGGGCAGAGGTCAGTTACCTTCAACAAGGGAATGGGGTCTGAATGTCATTGTGCAGGGTTTCTCTTCACAGCATCCTGCTCTCTATAGAGGTCCAGTGTGTGTGTGTGTCTGAATTAGAGAGCACCTTAGACTTCTTTAAAGCAGCATTTTATAGTCTGTTAATGAGCCAGAGGGAAGCTGTGTGGAAGAAATAAAAACCAACTCTGAGACTTTAGGGTAACAGCCTGTCAGAAGACTGTTATTACATATTGTGCAGCTACAGTACAACAAGAGTACATATAATATTCAGACACCTACTGTAGTGCCGACGAGTATTCTAAAACAAATCTGGGGCAATCACCAACAAGACCCAGGTACATGCTGGGTACATGCTGCAACATTTCAGTAACATTTCTGCAGACAGACTAATGGCCCATCGGATTAACAGCGGGGGTCCCTGGCAGTCCCATTCAAACTGAATGGGACTGCCAGGGACCCCTGCTGTGTTAATCCGATGGGCCATTAGTCTCTGTAGAAATGTCACTGAAATGTTTGCAGCATGTACCCAGCATGTACCTGGGTCTTGTTGGTGATTGCCCCAGATTTTCTAAGGCAAGTTTTAGAATACTCGTCGGCACACCTGTAGGTCTGAATATAAAATAGCACTGCAGCTTTATTCTCAAACATTTACTTTTACCAAGCTTGCCTCGAGGCTTGTATGCATGATTTCACAAGGTCTCACAATCTGGGCGTATACTTCACATTCCGGGCATTAAACTGCTATGTGCTACACAAAGTGGTAGATGTTTTGCAAGCTGAGCTGAACAAAAATTAAACAGCCTAACAAGAACAAAGGTTTATTCTTTTTCCAATGGCATATGCTCTGCTCGGAGTCTAATGGAAAAGCATAACAGAAATGCAACCTGCAAAATGAGACAGTTTATAATTGGATAAGCAGACTGTGCATACAACAGTTTCAAAGATTAACTAGCAATAATGAACGACATCTTATGATGCTAAAGGCCTTTCTTACCAACAATCCCATTCTGTATTGAGCAAGGTGTAATAGGATAGATACCCGGGCACTATCTCTATCCGTAGAGAATCTATAAATGGTTATGAAGAAGAAAAAAAGGGGTATAATACAGCCTTTCAGTAAATCGTGATTGTCTGATGATGTCCTCGTATGACTCGAAACCCCAACAGGATCTATCCAGGACCCTTAATGATAGTAGAACACAGGGAGAGATGGGGGAGCACAATGTGAGGGAAGGTAATCTAAAAGTGTATTTTCTTCCGCTGAGAGTCAAATGTGGTGTAAAACAACTCTATTTGGCCTTCAGTCTATGAAGCAAATTTCTAGGGTGATGAGCGTATATAAAATAAATGTATAAGTGAAAGGATAACTCACACGGCTTTGTGTGAGTTCTATCACATCAAGGTTTCTTTTACTGCTTGGTCTTCCTTTGGGATGCAGATCCTTCTTCTTGTCTTCGCTCCTCGCTGTCTTTCAGATGTTCTCCGTTGGATGCGTAGTTTGTTCGAATATTCTCCGTTGGATGCGTAGCTCGTTCACAATCGTTTTTCTTGTAGAAATGAAAGATGCAGTTAGATAAGTACACGTAAAAGCTAGCTGCAATGCAAGGGGAGACTGTGAGATAATCTACTACCCTACGTTAAATATACTAATAATATCTCACTCATATGGCCAAATGTGAGTGTTTTCATATAGCAGTGTCTTGTTGTCCCTTCGGTCAGGGATTGCAGATGGGAACAGGAAATGTAACTTAAGGGTCACCTGATAGTGAAGGGAGGGATTCTGAAAGATATATAGAGTCAAATACTCATACGGGCCAGTGTGAGTACACACTTGTAAGTGTTTCTTTTGGTCTTCTGAATCCTGTGGTGGAGACCTTCTGTGTGCTAGTGTGGGGGGTAAATATAGAGACTATGATGGTCTAAAAGAATTAAACTTTAATGGAGAAAAACACAGTAAAAACAAAAACAATAAGATAACATGAAATGTAAAAACTAAAAGCAAAGAAGCAACTGATTGCTTCTAAAAGAACAGCAAGGGGAGTCAGATAAGTGGTAAGTGGTGAAAAAGTCCCTGGTCTCCGCGTCCGGATCTGGGAGATGCCACGTCACTTCTGTCTCCTCTGTAGTGGCTGCAAACTGTCCTAAATGCAGAGCAACGTGTTTCACCCTATACAGGTCTTCCTCAGGCTCAAAGTGTGTTCAATCACTGAGTGCCGGCCATTATATGTGTCCTCCGGCCAATCACTCAGTCCTTCTGGTGATTGAAGGTTCATCTTCACGCGACAGAGCGCCGCCATCGTGATGGATGCGCACGCATCCTGTGGGAAGTCCCTTTTGCCTGCATTTAAGTGACGTCCTTGGCTCATATTACCTCTGGTAGTTCGCGCATGCGCATTGCGCCGACATCCCAGCCGCAGACACCCCACTCCGCTCCCCTGGCATTAGAAAATGTGACGGAGCGTCACCATCTCTGTAGTTGCGCGCGCAACATGTGGGGGGTTGCTTATGCATCACTTGTAGTGCAAGTTGCGCCCTCCCTGTTCCTAGCTTGTATTTCTTCAGATTGATCGCGCATGCTCACTGCGCTGGTGTCTTAGCAGCTAACGTTGATTGCCCCACAGTCTATGTTGTATTCCGTGTGAATGTTACTCTTCGTGTATTACTACATGGTAAAGTTCTTTCAGTGATATATGTGGACATATATATAAATATAGTAAGGATATAAGCCCATGGTGTCTACTGATAATAAATTGGTCCTGCTTAATGTCAATAACTGCTTGGTCGTGTGACCTAACATAGTATGACTCTGCTGTGTCAATGTAATCCTATATAAAAAAGGTAATCCTACATAAAAAAGGTAATCCTATATAGAAAATGGGGGGAGGAATGATGATCAATAGTCTATTACCAATGTATAGTATCTGATGGCATGTATATTTGAGAAATGTGAAAGAAGAAGGATCTGCATCCCAAAGGAAGACCAAGCAGTAAAAGAAACCTTGATGTGATAGAACTCACACAAGGCCGTGTGAGTTATCCTTTCACATATACATTTATTTTATATACGCTCATCACCCTAGAAATTTGCTTCATAGACTGAAGGCCAAATAGAGGTGTTTTACACCACATTTGACTCTCAGCGGAAGAAAATACACTTTTAGATTACCTTCCCTCACATTGTGCTCCCTCATCTCTCCCTGTGTATTGAGCAAGGGTCTGAAATATGAAATTATAATCCTCCACACTGGTTAATTGCTTCATACTTAGACTAACCAGTTCCCTGCTGGACTCAAAAGCTAGAAACAGGCTTTTCTGGTAAAGCCTTTAGACAGGGGAAAGATCCTGTCATCTGTCACATGCCCCCCCCCCCCTCTCACCCCCCTTCCACTCTCTTTTGAGCCCTAGACCTGGGTCGAGAGAGAATGACTAGAGAGAGCGACGATATACTGTATTTAGGCTGGGGTTTTCCCCAGAACAAAGTGTTCCCTTAAGGCAATCATCACCTACAAGCAATCTTGCTTTTGGCCTTCAGGAGAGGAAGCGGAGAGGCTTGCTACCTCTCCATCAGTTCGTGACCATGTGGCCATGGTTGAAGAGGACACCAATGGCAAAGTCCTTGTAGCTGGTGTTCATAACCAGTGTTTCTTCAAGTAGGCGCTTTAATTCAGCATGCTTTAGTTATTATATATAAAAAAGAAAAAGGAAGAAAAAACACAATACGATTGGGGGAGAGTATCCTGCTGATGAGGAACCTGCAATAACGCTGCGAGTCCTACTAAGAGAGAAGGTCTACAGTACCAGTTATATCCTATCGACATAGATTCCTGCTCATCAGTGTGGTTCACTTAACAACCGAAATGCTCATCTAACCTTGCCTAATGTGAGTGTATTACTTTTTACCTTGACAGTTGCATACAATATTACACTATTGTGTTTTTTCTTCCTTTTTCTTTTTTATATATATTTCCTAATTTGATGAGATCGTGCGCAATCGGAACTTCACACCTCAAACAACACAAGTGGCTCTGAACGAACCCATTTGCAGTCCGGTGCGGCACCCATCAAGGAAATCTATAAAGTGGACTACAACATATCCTTCTAGTTCACAGTTTTTTGCGCTTGTTTTCCCTCCTTTATGCTTTAGTTATTCACTGGAAACTTTTCAAATGCACATTTTCCCCCCGATGTGCTTAGCTTCCTCAACCCCATGGAGGACGTCTCACTTAAGCACCTTTTCCATCTTATCAACTCTTCTTTTACTCACTTGGTAACGAGTTTTTTCATGCATCATGTGATCTTTTCTTCCCTGTCACTAGGGTGACCACCCGTGTCTGGCTCAACATTATTTATCTCAGGCAGCTCAACCTTAGAAAAGTTTTCATCCACTCTAATTGACTCCCGAGGCATCTTTCTTTGGGAGTCGGCAAGTTAGAGTCTTATCCAACCTGTTCACTTCAATGTGTGGTGAAGGTCTAAGTGATGTATGGCGGGGAATTTCTGCTACATTAGTCCTGTCTTGAAGCTCATTCAGTACAGGGGACCCTAGACTACAGCTTCCTCATCTATCATGGGTTTATCCCCAAAAACCACAACCCCCTTATTAGAAAAGAGGTAATTTAAGTTTGGTTCAGGATCCTTAAATTTCAGTACAGTGCATCAATGTTGCTGCAGTTTTTCTCACACCTAACAATTACCCATGGCCTCTCTTTTTTGCAGTTGACAAACCTGAAGTCTTGTGCCTTTTCCCTTTGCAATGACGAGTGAAGAACCAAAGTTGCATCGATAGGCGTATGATCAGCTACCGTTCTGTCTCATTCTAGCCAAAGACTGAATCTTTATAGCGGCTGCTTTCATCTTGAGGAATCTGGTTTGGGTCATGTGGGCACAGAAGTATGACTGGATTTGTATTGCTCTTCTCAGTCATAATTTGGTTCTTCTTTCCTGCCATTTTGTAGAGAGACGTTTGTAGTACTGAGACAGCATTGTGGGTACACTTATAGCAATGCACAGCTTTCTCCAAAGTTCCAGTCCAGACTTTGGCTGGAACCCACACTTACTTGGGGGCTGGCATTTTTATTACTGGCAGCCTGCTATATTGGATGCACCTGTTCAAGGGCTTAAATAGCAGCCAGTGACTTCCAGCACCGACCTGAGCATTGTATACGTTTCCCTTTGTTCCTGGCCGCCCAGGGCTCTAGTTCCTGAGCCTTCCATGTGGCTTACCAGTCCCTGTAGCTTGCCTATCCCATTGGCCAGCCTGTTGCTGTGCCTAGCCTTTTGCTGTGCCCTGGGCTTTAGCTTCAGAGCTTTCTAGTTCCTGGGCTTTCCGTGTGGATTGCCAGTCCCTGTGGCTTGCCTATCCCTGTGGCTTCCCTGTTCCAGAAGCAAGCCTGTTACTGTGGCTTGTCTATCCATGTGGCTTTCCTATTCATTTAGAATTCCTGTTGCTGACCCCGGACCGTGACCCCGACTTCGATGCCTGACGTATGCCCTAACCCTTTGCCTGCTTACCGACCATGCATACACTAACAGGACTCTGTCCCTGGACTCTGATCGGTTAATTGGCATCCCTACTTCAGCCCTCTGGGTCCACTTTCTGATTGAAGATAAGCACCGTCACACTTTCTTGGTTGTGACGCAGGACCAATTTGTGGACTGAATCATACTTCAATGAAGTAACTTCATTAATTTTCCTGTAGCATCTTTGCTGCAGATACTTCCTAACTTTTGACTGGACCACAATTTCACATTTCTTCAAATGTTCATATTTCTTTCTTTGTCGTTGTACAGGCAGTCCTCGGTTATCCAACGGAATAGTTAAACCGTTGTAAAGTTAATCCCATGTTAATCAGTGGCAGTGAGTGTTTGATAACGCATTTAGGCATTGGATAACGCATTCCGGCATCGAAAAAACAGCCCAAAGAGTTGTATTGTAAAGCGTTGGATATGCCATTTGTTGTAAAGAGAAACGTTGGATAGTGAGGACTACCTGTATTCTCCATATTGACTAGAGAAGGCAGACTGCTTTATTCTGGCTATATATCTGACAATTTTTTTCGTTCCTCTTTTGGCAGCCTATATGATGACAGCTGCAGAGCGTTTGCGCAGATACCTTTCTCTCTCCAACCTTCCTTGGATGAGAGCTCAGTAACTTTTCTGGAATATAGAATGCTTCTTTTCTTTCTTTCAGAGTTTGCTCTGATCTGAGAATGTTTTTAACTGGAAACAAAGTGAATGGCCTCTTTCCTGCTCCAAGGCTCCCTCGGCTTCTTTCAGGGCTAACTGCACTTCCAAATTTTCTGGCTCCACTTATTTCTTCACCTTTCTTACTTCGTGAAGTTCCTCATTTTCTTCAATGACTTCATCAGTCAGATATGAAACCTCCTCTGTGAGGTTTTTATTTTCTCTTCTTACAGTCTCTATATCACGTTCTTCCTGACGTCCTGGTCTGCAGTACCCATGCACGTCCACTGGAAGTGTTGTTGTATCCTGTTTTCGCTGGGCTCCCCCTCTGAAATCACTCTTGCTCTGAAATCTGATCCTCTCTTTCTGCCTTTTTACACGTGACTTTTAAGTATCATAATGTGCGTGTAGAGGGATACCTTGTTTACAGTATTAGATTACTGAATTTTAGACAACATTAAAGATATAATTGAATTTTCTGTTATATTAATAATGTAAGACACTACTGTACAATAATACCACTTAACTCCGCATCTTTGTTTATGAATGTATTTTTTTTTATGTATAAATACACATTTATTTTTTTAAGCATTTTTTTTTTGCCAATGAATTTCAGCTATCATAATAGTTTTACTACATTTCCCTTTTTGTACCTGTACATTTACTCCCCTTTTATGCCACTTTTCTAGCAATTCTCTATGGGTTTTTGTGATTGTATTTCTCAAGATGAGTGTAAATTTCAAGTGCACCAATTACTAGATACCCTGCTGTTTTAAATGAGAACTGACACAAAAAAAACGAATGAGATTCCCTGCTGTTGGATTATATGTTAGTTGCCATTGCTTCTAAAAATGAATCCTATGTGAGCCCCGCGTTCTTAAACAGTATACTGTACTTCTTTTAGATGATGTAGTTGCAATCCCTTCTCCTCAAGGATTATACATTGGATGTGTATATATTCTAAAAATATTAGAACTACAAACACCTGAACACTGTTCAGTACTACTTTATAGCTTTCTTCGGTTTCTACTGTATAAATTGTATAGTTCCTTGCCGTTTAGCTATGAAAAAAGTCTAATAGGGCAATACAAAAACTGAATTGTCTAATCTGTTTTGGTATTCTAAAGTCTATTAGCTAATTTGTTAGTATCAACAAAAATCCTTAACAATAGTACAAGAAGTGTGCAAATCTGTGCCACTTCTGTAACCTAAAGTTTTTTTCAATTATAGTTGGTAGTTCGCAAGGCAAAAATATGCATACTATTTGTGTAATATATTTTTGCAAATATTGTGAATCTTTCAAAATGTAGCTCACATTAAAGAAAAAAATGATCTAACTGTTGAGCTGCGGATCAAGAGATTCACCAAGTCCGCAATTATATCCTCAAACATGATGAAAGCTACGGTATGCTGATAGAACTAGTCAACAACAGGTATATGCAGCAGATAAAGTCCAATGCCTTATTTAGGCCTACAAGGTAAAAAGAGCTTTTGCCTTTCACTACTGTTCTCAGGAACTCTACATGTTCTACAATTTGCTAGGGTAATTGAGACACTCTATGATATGCTTCAAAGAAATATTTGTAATTTTATTTTTCATTGCAGGTATTTCTGTAACAGATCTGGATAGTTGTTTGTTTTATTTTTCTGTTCAAAAAGCTGTACCTTTATATTGAGATTTGTTCCACATATTCCTCCTAGGCACTTCAGAAAGTAGATTATCACTGTGGAATCATATGTAACAATCTGTATAATATTTTTATGCATGTCAGCCATTTAACACTTAGCCCTAAATTCTTCTTGAATAAAGATAGCAGCTTATAATTAATAGATGAACAAAAAATAGTGTTTTTGTAGGATTTACATAGTTCTTATTGAATGTAGCGAGGGCCCTAAATTTTTATCTTGCTCCGTCCGTGCAAGTACAAACTGTGTGAAAAGTGTTATATAGGTAGCAGTTTCTTGCTTTTGTTATTTGCAAAGATAGTATGCAAATGAATGAGTACATGTAGGACAGTTACAAGTTTTTCTGGGTTATAATGCGGGAGATATCCAAAGCAATTGGGTGTGCAGCGCACAACAAAAAACACAGAGCAGGTCTAGCAAAAATGACTATTTTATTGAGAGAGCAAGAGTAGAGGTGACCGGCGCATCCAATATAGAACAGTCCCATAGGTGCATATATAAAACCGCCTGGACCTCTGTACTGAGGTTGTGAGTAATTAGAATTCCCTAATAGGGAGAGGGGACTATTACATAGTGTGCAATGACACATATGTTAGTACATACTGTAAGTTGTCCCATAGGCTATAGGTATAGAATAATAAGCATAAACCCACAGGGGTTACTCACTGTTCCACTTCACTTATCCTCCAGTCTGGTCCAATTGCGGTAGCTTCATAAAGCGGCGTGCTAATCCACCAGCAAGTTAATAGAGCAAGGAAAAAGGCAAAAAAGGCAGCGCACTGCAAAAATCCAGGAGGAGGCTCACAAGTACTTTAAAATGGTTTATACCATAAGAGGATCAAATATATCCCCAGAGAGCAACAAAAAAACACCACACCAACGCGTTTCGGGCTGTGTGCCCTTTCTCAAGGTGTATTACAAACAGTCAGCTGTATAACATATCTTCTGGATATTCAGCTGATTGTTTGTTTTCTATGGCAGATAGGTATAGATACACACTGGTCGGTGAGAGCTTGCGCTTTAGTCCCTCTAACGGCCACGATTCACATAGTGACGTGGCTGTTGGTCTGGGGGTGCACGCGCACTGACGGGAGGAGGTGCTCTTTCTCACTCCATGTCTCATCAACTCGGCGCATGCGCATGACGGCACAGGGGAGATGAGCCTTTGGGAACGGGCACTACAGCTACTCTTGAAGGTACTGGTAGGTATATTAACATTACCAGATGTTTGAGAGTTTATTTGTGAGTCCGGGCAGAGAGTTTTCTCCCTCTCCGGTGGCTGTTGCTCATGCGCGAGTGATGCGATCACCCAGAGGGGCATGATGGTACATGACATCACCAGTTTGTCGCGAAAATAAAGCAGTCAGCTGTGTTTAAATAGAATGTTTGTCTCATTGTGTAGAACTTCTTGATAAAGTGCACTACCTGCACGAAACACGTAGAAGTGTTGCACTCTCCGTTTTTTATGGTCTCTCAATAAAATAGTCATTTTTGCTAGACCTGCTCTCTGTTTTGTTGTGCGCTGCACACACAATTGCTTTGGATATCTCTGGATCTGGACATGGCTGCACACCAAGGAAGACTGCTGGAAACAACAGTGAGTACTTATCATTACCGTAGGGCAACCCAATGAGGAGGGAGGAGTATCTACATGCTGATCCCCACCCTCAGGGTGATATAGAGCCCCCTATATATGTTCAGGATTGTGACTGGAACTTCTGTTTTATTGCTAATAGCACCCAGCATTGTCAACATTTCTTATTGTTGGACTTTAATTATGGAGACAGGACCAGGCACTTGAGCATCACCTAATTCTCTTCATATATGTTTATAATGAGGGAGAGACAGTTATTCTCTCTATAAATCTGCAGTTCTCACAGTACTCAATGGGAATTGTACTTACAAAACTATTGCAGTACAGTATAACATTAAGGATGGACATTTCCGAACCCCTCAAACATAGACCCTCCCAAACTTTGACTGGTTCGGTAGTCCCCAAACCTGATTACCTTTGATTCCGAAGCTCCATGCCCAAATCCAATATAAAACAAAATTAAAATCTTGTTTTTGATTCCTCCATCTCGTGACATTTCCCCTCCATTCAACAACATTACATTTTCCCCTACCCCTGCTTTGGCATGGGAAGAGATGATGGGACTTATGTATCACATGACGGGAAGTAAACAGACTAAGGCCGGCCATAACCCAAAAATGCGATATTACCGCAAAAAAACCTTGCTATTTTTATTGTGCAAGACATCATTTCAGCAAACTAAAAATAACTCATTTTTTTATCGGATCCATTAAAACTATTCAACGAGTACCAAATAGGCCTAATAACACTTTTAGGGGTATTATATGCGATTCTAGGGACTGCCCTCAGTGCATCAATTCACACATACTGACACTAGAGGTGAAACATGGGGAGAATTACTTATTTCTCGCAATGGCGTGCAATATGATTTACTTATTTACAATATATTCCATGTTGTTTATATCTACACATTTATTTTCTTACGTAATAGTTTTTTTCCCGTATTTTTATATTAATTCTTATAAGCCAGCAATACGTTTATAGATGAATACGTTATAAATACATTATATTTCTTTTTTATGGATAAGGCTAAACATTATCGGTAACAGAGCATAAAATAATGTCTAGTCCACCCAATAAATATTTAATGTGCTGTATTGTTGACACAAATGCAATTTTGTGCACAATTGCCAAATTTAATTTCAGGAGAGTTTACTACTGAGGTAAGTAATGGGCTGTAATTTACCTCTCATCTCTTGTTTTATCAGAGATGCAATAGCAGTGTCAGTGACACCTGGGTTAACAATAAAAGGTTTGTTTAGATCTGGGGGTGCCTTGCACAGGAGCACTAGCCAGTGTTTCCTTCACCCTTTGAAATGCATATGTTTGAGTGTTTGTCCACTCAAACATTCTTTGTTTCAGTAAATCATACAGAGGTTCTGTTAGCTGGGTATAGTTAGGGATACACTCCCTACAGAAATTGGTTAGTTTCACACATTTTCGAGTGTGTACTGCATTCTGTCATGTGTGATGGATTTTGGACCTAAACTAAGTCCTAAATCGCTAACCTGCTGTTGTACCAATTGACAATTGTTAGGATTTAGGGCCTCATGCAGAGAGCATCGTTATTTCGAAATTCGCCATTTTTTGTACAATTTCGCGCAGAAACCGGCAGAAAATGGCGAGTTACGAAAAACGCGCCATTTTGTTTTTTCTATTGCTAAAACTCGCCTCGCGGCTGGCGAGAACCTCCATCTCGCCATTTTTAAAACTCTCCGAATGCAGAGAGGTGCGAACGGCATGTAGCGGCTGTTCGCGCCAAGAAAATGGCGCGATTCTCGCATTTTTGCCGCGCCAGGAAAAGATGGCAAGATGGCGCTCGCCGCCTATAGTAAAGGGGGAAAAAAAGGCGCAAATTTGTTTTTACACGTTTCTGAAGCGCGCATCTCGCCAATTTAAACTCGCCACACGCATCCATGTTAAACATAGCAGAATTCGCACTTTTCTGCATATGGAGAATAAAACTCTCCAAAAAAGCTACTTTTTATGAAATTCGCCAATTTTAAAATTCTATGCTCTCTGCATGAGGCCCTTAATTTTAGTCCATGCTTTTTACAAGCTTCCAGGACCTTTTTGAGGACTACCAAATTGTCCTCTCTAGTCACAGGATAGGTATGTCATCTCATACTGAATGAATTTATTATGCAATTCCTCTTTCTTTAAGATATCTGCCATTATCTTATGGAATATGGCAGGGTTATCACAGTAACTTTGCGGCAGAACATTCCAACAATACTGATGGCTATCCAATAAAAAATGTAATTAGCAAATGAAATACTTCAGTGCCTGTTATCAATAACCAAGACACTGAATCAAACGTCATCGGATACAATGCTACAACAGGAGCTGTGCGAAATACAAACTCTTTTTGTTTACAGTAATCAATAGTTTACATATACAGTATGTACTGTAGTGCCCACGGTTATTCTAACACAAACAGTGGCAATCGCCAAAAAGACCCAGGTACACCCAGGTACATGCCTTAAACTTGCCTTAAACTACACCCAGCATTTCTGCATTGATTAATGGCCCATCAGATTAACAGCGAGGGCCCTGGCAGTTCCATGCAAACTGAATGGGACTGCCAGGGACCCCTGCTTTGTTTATCCGATGGGTCATTAGAAATGCCTTAAACTTGCCTTAAAATAGCCAGGTTATGCCCAGCACTTACCCAGAATGTAACTGGCCTAGTTTAAGGCAAGCTTTAGAATACTCGTGGTCTCGTCTGTACCATCAGATTTACGTACTGGACAAATGGGAGATGAACCTGCAGTCTAACATTCTCTTATTACACCACGATCCTGTAAGAGGTTCATTATTTGAACAAGATCCTCTTCTGCTTCTTAACTTGAGAATGTTAAGCACCATCTAGTGTGACAATCATTTCAGTTTTGCCTGTGTCTAAGCTGTCTGTAGCCCAAATGTGTCTAGTTTGCTCCCACCAATCTTATGTCCAGGAGTGGTTAGCAATACCCTCCATAACCTGTAATACAGTACAGGGGTGTGCAAACTTGCTGCACCCCCCTGCCTGCTCTCCTCCATTCTTCTCCCCCCTCCCCCCCCATACCTTGGTTCAGCATCAAATTACACTACGGGGTCATATGACGTCACGTGACTCGTGGTGTCATTTGACGTCATGTTCCCATGACAACGCAGCCTTAAATGATGCCACGGGGTCGGGACGGGACATCACAAGACCCTGAGGCGTCATTTGATGTTGTGTTGTCATGGTGATGTGCCCTGAAGCTGGCTGAATCTCGGTAAGTAGAGGTTGCTGAGGCCTCGCACGTCCCCCGGCAATTAATTTAAATGCCTTTGGGAAGAGCGCGGGACCTCTGCAACCGTCCGTGCCCTCCAAAAAATCTTGCGCCCCCAAAGCCCTGTTTGAGCACCCCTTGTGTAGTAGACCATAGAAAAGTTCATCAGGTCAACAATGTAACATAATTTTTTAATGTAAGGATCACCGAGAATTGGCATTGCATCAGTCTGTAGGTGTACCATTGTGTTCATCCTTTTGTTACCCACTTTAATTTTTCTTGATTCTACAAACAAATAAGTGGGTCAATCTGTAACACCAACAATGTTCTAACATATGACATTTTGGGTGTCTTGTAGTTCTGGCATCCGTATAGTCCTATCCCCGGTATCAACAAATGTGTTCATTTTTTCTTCATGTAGGCATACAACATCTGTAGGTGTTCCCCACAGATCTAAATTCAAGGGCACGTTTTAATCATAAAGGGTAGAACAGAAAACACATTACAAATTTTTTTTGTGGGCACCACCTTTTTTGGTGCCTCAGGGACTTCAGTAAATTCAGCACCAGTAGTCAACTTTGAAGCTTGCAGCTGTTTACGCAAAATATTCACCCTTTCCTCCAAATCATTCCTCTCTTGCATCACCTTTCCAAAAGTAATCAACTTGCCATTCTTACCAGCACTTTTTCCTCTACCTCTTTCTCTGCCGTTATTTCTGAATCTACTACCTTAAACCCTCCAGCGATTATCACTATCCTTGTACTTTTTGTCCTCATTCCAACATCTGCACCGTTGCTCACCTTATCATATTATAACTTAAAAGTTGTATCCACTTGTCAGTATTCAAATCAGACATCATATTCATGTACAGTGCTTGGCTATTACTGGAGGAACCAAAGATCATATAAAATCCCTGATATCGTGCCTGCCCTACATTTCCCAACTCATTCATTGGGGCCTATGCAGAGAGCAGCGAATTTTAAAATTGGCGAATTTATTAAAAAGTAGCTTTTTTGGAGAGTTTTAATCTCCATATGCAGAAAAGTGCGAATTCTGCTATGTTTAACATGGATGCGTGTGGCGAGTTTAAATTGGCGAGATGCGCGCTTCAGAAATGTGTTAAAACAAATTCGCGCCTTTTTTTTCCCTTTGCAATGGCCGCGAGCGGCAGTTTTTTTTTGCGAGGCAAAACGGAGACAATCGCGCCATTTTATTGGCGCGAACAGCCGCTAGATGCCGTTCGCGCCTCTCTGCATTAGGATATTTTTAAAACTGGCGAGATTGAGGTTCTCGCCAGCCGCGAGGCGAGTTTTACAAATAGAAAAGAAAAATTGGCGCGTTTTTCGGAACTCGCCATTTTCTGCTGCTTTCTGCGCGATTTTCTCCAAAAAATGGCGAATTTCGAAATAGCGCTGCTCTCTGCATAGGCCCCATTGTCTTTTGGCTTCATCTGTGGCATTCTAACCTGATGTAGGAAAATTAACAATAATTTTAGAATAACTAGTAATGCTTTCATTTGGCACTAAAGTCATAACCTTGTGTGCCTGTATAGAACTTTTAATCATAACATTTTTTCTCTCTGCACTTCTGCATGAAGGTTGACAAATCCTGAGTGAAATATTCAATGTCAGTTCTTTTACCACTAATACCTTTTAAGGCAATGTTTATTATTCCTGTTACTTGATATTACTGATCTTACCCCATTTGAGTATGTTATCCACCCATCCCATTAATCTGTTAAAATCTGAGCTTGGTGCTGGTCCAACATCTGATAACACCATTTGCATCACTCCCTTTTTGTAACACAATTTATATGTCAGTTATTCTTATGGATGTTGTTTGGGGCTGTAAATTAACTTCAACAGGGTCTATCAATTTGATGCTTGTGGAATGATCAGCATCACTTATTTCTTATTTAATAGTGACATATACCTTGTACCGATCATCTCTGTCCTGTATTGCTTCAGTATACTCCTTTTTGCATGTCTTATCCATCTGTCTACACTCTTTTATACTGATACAGCAGCCGTTATTCCAACACTTCACGTGGTGTGTAGATCGGAATACCCATGCAATGGCGCACAATTTTTTTTTATTCGTGCCAACTTAAACACGCGGGTTGATCATCGTTTTGTCTGGATCAGAAAATGGCATTTTAGAATTGTCTGCAATATCGTCGAGAAACTCAAGTGGGCAATCGCGAGTTGTTGTCATAAAAATCCAATAGCAATTCAATGTCGCGATTAACATGTTGCCTGAAAACGGCTGAGCTGCCTGTCACGTATGCGCAAGTGCGATAAGCCCTTCTAAACTTGCCCCCCCCCCCCACACACACACACATTTCAGTGTCTGATATTCATGTCTGCAATACTGTAGTAGAATCAAATAATCAATAATAGACTTCCCACTTTATTTATTTTTCTACATGCCTTTATGACCAACCATTATATGTTTTGATACTTTACTGTATGAGGTAGTACTGTAAACTGTGATTTTTATTTGAGGGGTGGGGGGCACGGGTCAGCACATTTTTCATGAGCTGGCCAGAAGATATGATTTCAGGAAAAAAAATGTACTGTATTAACATTTTCGCTAAACCGGTCATCCTGTAATCATTCACAAACTTCAAGAAGCTTTCCCCCAGCTACTTTCTGTTCTTGTCAAGCACAAAGTCTTAAGCGGTGAACTTCAAGTGGATTTGTTAGCAGTATCAACAACACACCACCCCTTCCCCCTCCCCCCCAAGCCATTAAAGAAAATGTAGCGTGCTTTTCTTGACTTGTAGATATGATTAAAGGTTGCCTGAAATTTTACTGTATTAACATTTTCGCTAATCCGGTCATCCTGTAATCGTTCACACACTTCAAGAAGCTTTCCCCCAGCTACTTTCTTATCGCATGCTTCCACCCATGAACATCAGGTGTAAACTTGTAAAAATCGTAGTTCGAAATTAAATATTCATATATTTCAGATACAGTCACCATCTGATCTGCTGCAGCATTAATTGTAGAA